>NC_051398.1:37595348-37615348 GCF_015228065.2 Penaeus monodon
TAGTAATTCTATAGGATGTACTGAAAGTTAAGGATGAAAATGTGCCTGAATATGAATTAATTGTGACATCAAAATATATTTGACTGTGAGAGTGGTCAGTCCATGTGTTTTTGTTGTTATTTATTTGTGTTATCTTGACATTATGATTTTATACATTTATTCCATTTTATACTAGTTTTGTTTTTTTGTGTTACCTTTTCAACTTTGGTTAGTCTTTATAGTATGGACGCACTAAGCTAGAGCAAAATGAAGATGATATTCTTGTAGAGGATAAAAAGTTGTAGTCATTGGCACAAGAAATAATCTGCCACAAAAAAAAAAAAAAAAAAAAAAGGATTCTGGAAAGTACTTCCTAATTCTAGTCGATGCTCCTTAGTTTTAGCTCTATTTTGACGTGCATACCAAGGTGAAAATAATGTTTGTTGGGGTTGTTTGGGAGCAGAGCCCCCCATCAACCCTCCCCTTGGGCAGTCGGTCAGTCATGGCAATTTATATTACTGAATAAAGGTTTTGATGTGGAGTTTGGGACTTAGTCCTTCTGAGTGCATCTGTACTGTAAAGAATTACAACATCTTTGTGTATAGAAGTAGTTACAAATCTCTCTATTTTTTTTTCTTCAGTTGTCAAAGGTCTTCTAAAAAAATTACTCTTGATCATTCTTCTGCTATACTCTGTGTTTTATGTAGTGACCTGTCTTACTGATATTGTTATTTTAATTGGGTTATCTGATATCCTTTTAAGAGTAAGATGTTCTGGTAATTTTTCTCTGTGCTTTATATCCTATTTTCTCTATCTTAGTTATATATTGTAGATTTGTAAGGTTCTGTCACTTGTAGAGGCTTGTGTGCATTAACATACTGTCTTTCTAATTATCCTAACTAACAGTTGCTAGCATAATGAACATGCATAATGACTGAAGTGGGAAGTGGCCTAGGGTCGTCCACAGTGGCGGCAAATGGTTGGCGTCAGTGTCTGTACTGTCAGGGACGCATCTTCAAAGTCCCTAATGATTTCCTCAAGTGAGTGATGCATGTTTGGTTGCTTTTACTAATGATTTTTTTTTCATATGTTCCAGCTTTGCATGGTAAATTGCTTCACACATTTTTTTTTTTTTTTGTATCATGTTGCAAAAATAGTTCTGCATTACCACATAGGTTTGTAAACTTGCATGTGTGTATCCAGGGATTGGTTACATTGGGATGTAGTTATAATATATTCATCTTTAAGATCCATTGAAAGTAAAGTTTTGTCATTAGATCACCTGATGGAATATTTCAAATGACATTTAGGAAGCAGGTAGAATTTTTCAGTTTATGGTTATCATTAATCACTTCTTGATGATGGGTATCATAAATTCATGAATACTGTTACACATATATGACACTCATTCACTCACACACACGCACATTCACACACACAAATACATACACTTACCACACATTCACACTTATGTATAGTTTCAAATGACTAGTTTTAGTCTCCTTTTTGTATTCAACCAGAGGATCATGTCTGACTGGCATTTATGTATCTGTCTGTGTTAAATGTTGCTAATGTTGGTAATCAAGATGACTCATCTGTATCATCAGCTGGCATTTTTATCTGCTGCCTAGCAGTAAATGCTGGTGATGGTAAATTATTATTCAGTTTTTAACAACTGGTGTGTTTGATGTATGGGGATGAAATTGGGCATTTTTTACAAGCTACTTTAACTCTGCTAATGAAAGTAACAACTTTTCTTCTATGACAGCATAAGGGCAGATGCTGGGTTGGGTTTGATTGGATTGGATTTGTTTTGATTTGGCTGGGTTGAGTGGCTGTACTGCATTTTGATGAGTATGGTTGGTTGGCTTGGGTTGGGTTTAGCTGGGCTAGTTTGGGTTGGGTAAATCACATATTCATTCAGTGGGGAGGTTGCATGGGAGGCAGAACCCTCTGGAAAGGGAAATGTATAGGCTAGACTATTGCTTAAGTGGAGACATTTTTTTTTAAAAGGTATTTAGGTGTTTCACATAAATTTGATTTTCTTTTTTTCTTCTGTCATGAACCCTTGGGGTCATATATCAGTTCCACGTCACAGTCAAATTGACAAAATCACATACTCAGAAGATAATAATAAGACAAATAACATTTTCATCTCCAAAGATTTTTCCTCATTTTTTAAATTCTGATATTACTTGACCTGTTGCTTGTAATTACTATTATTTTTTTTCTCTCGTTTATATGCCCATTCCTCTTTTTTTGTGCTAATTCAGATCTTATTCTTATTGTATTCTGGTTTGTAATCTGGTTATGTATCAGATATTCAATCTCATTTTAAGACTCATTCTGATCAGTTTTCTCCCTCATTCTGATCGTTATTGCTCTCATTTATCTGCACTTGCACTTGCTATTGCCTTTGTAGTTTTTTTTCTGTGGTCTTGCTCCGACTCTCACTTTCACTTTCACTTTGTAATTGTTTCTCAGTCTATGTGTCTCCTATCACTGTTTGTCTGCACTACAGTTCTCCTGCCTGTTTATATGCCTGCCTGCCTACTTGCATACTTACCTGCCTGCCTCTTTTCTGCCTGCCTGCATGCATGCTTACTTGCATACCTGCCTGCCTGCTTGCTTGTCTGCCTGCCTGCCTGCCTGCCTGCCTGCCTGCCTGCCTGCCTGCCTGCCTGCCTGCCTGCCTGCCTGCCTGCCTGCCTGCTTGCCTGCCTGCCTAATTGCCAGCCAGTCTATCTACTTGCCTGCCAACTTGCTTTCAACCTGCCTGTCAACCTGCCAACCTGCCTGCCTCCTTGCCTGCCAACCTGCCTAATTGTCTGTCTGTCTGTCTGTCTTTCTGTCTGTTTGTCTGTCTGTCTCTAACTGTCTGTCTGTTTGTCTGTGTGATATGTTAATGATCTTATTGTATGTTGTGCAGTATGTATGTATGTGCTGCATATGCCATTTGTTGCTTTATGTAGTCTGTAATGCAGGAAGATTAATGCTGTGAATCAGAACTCTTTTTTTTATGTGAAGCTTTGTATTTTAGGCATTTGAATTGAAATGATGACTGGTATACCTTTTTCTTTTTGTAATATTATGATTAAATGTAGGAAAAGTTGCTCAACATTCATCTTATTGGCAATTCAACTTGCATGAAATATAGTTATGAAGATACTCCTAAACCTGTACATCCAACATTGCAGACATATCCGTGAATGTCACTGCACAAAGGAAGGTGGAAGCTTTGTTTGTCGTTATGGCTACAATGGTGTGTGCTCATCATTGCCTTTAGAGGGAGTGAGTGACAAAGACTATGAGGATCACGTGCTTAAACACCATGCTTTCACTATGTTTAGTAAAGGTGAGTGTGAAAAATATTTGGAAATATAAGTATGAAATAATATTGTATTAGATTTCATGTCAAGTTCTTTTTTTTTTCAGAAATGGAAAACTACAGTAGAACTTTTTTTTTACATACATAATATATTTGATTTTATCTCATTTGACAGGGAGCTCTGGAGTGATTTCAAAAGCTCAGACACAAGGAAGGGAAGAGAAATGGGGTGTCTTTTCTTCAACCCAAAATGTAGCTGCTGTCCTGAACGACCCCCGTAGGGGAATGAAGGTGAGGCACCAGGTCTCATGTTCTTTGGAGTGCCTTGTAGAAAAAGGTATGAATGAGCATGAATATTTTCACAGTGCAGGTCATGTATTTCACTGGTTTTGAGTATATCTTCATCCAAAATAAATGTATGTATGATGAAGACATTGTCAAAACCGGTCAAATACATCTCTTGTGCTGTAAGATATTCCTTCTCATTCCTTTTTCTATATTTTTTGCAATGAAAGCTGTTTATTTCTGTGTCTTTTTAGAATCTTCAAGGATTTACAAAAAGTGTCTTGAGTATTTTTGCTTGCTTGTGTGCCTGTTTGCATAAGTGTGTGTGTAATTTTATTGTTTGTAAATTGGTATACTAGTGTTTTTTAATTATATCTCACTGTTTTAATTGGCAACTTTATTTTCAGAGAGATTTCTTCACTAGAACATGGGGAGAGAGTTTTGTGGAAATAAAAGAGATCCCTCCTCATGTTGCGCTTCCACAAGTTACAGCCAAACATGTAGAATCGTATGTAAGAAGGCTTAGAAGGAGACAGAAATTACTGTCAAGACTAGCCTCAGTTCAGGCCAGTAAGGTGCAAGACAACTCACAACGTTCATTCTTAACGTCAAGCTCTAGAGGTTTGTGTTCTTGTCTTTTGGTTACTCAGATTTACTGTTTTATTGAATGTTTCTAGTTTTCTCTTTTTTATTATTGTAACAGTTTTTCTTTGTGTTAAGTGATGAAATAATGAAATATTTGTTACTTTCATTATTTAAACACATGCTGATTGATTACATTTTATGTAATTTAACAAGTTTGGATGAAACTTCCAGTTACAGACCAGTTACCACAGGAAGGCATTCCTAACATCTTCCTCTCCAGTACATTTAATTTGGAGGACCCAGAGACCTTTTTCTCTGTTTTTACGCATGTATCTTCCTCTGGTGTTTGTGTTAAGAATGCAAAGATTTTACAAGAAAAGGTATGTACATAGTAAATAATAAGTAAAGTCTGAAATGTATGGAAACATGAAACAGAAAAACTCATTTTGTTAGCAGCCATTGAAAATACTAGCCTGATTTTACGTTCTTTTTCTTATCTTTTGCAGCTCTTTCATTACTTAGAAACTGTTGAAATGGACATGAGCAGGCAGATAGCAAGAAAATCATCAGCCTTTTTTGACACTATGACATATCTTAATGCCCAAATGGAACAGCTGAAACTTAACCATTCAGCTGTATCTGCTCTCAGGTATTAAGCTATTTTATATTTTATATTTTATATTTGCGAGAAGAACTTTTATATTATTATATTTATTATACAACTCTTTTTGGTGTGAAGAGATTGGTAAATTGGGTGTCTTTACTGCATGTTGATCATCTGCTAAGCATCAAAAATATATTGTCACTGTATTACAATCAAGACAAAAGAGAGAGAGAGAAAAAAAAGGTTAACAGCTATTTTAGGGACATTTTTATTTAGGATAGGTAAGCATTAACCTGTTGGATCCAGGAGCATCATGGCTTGCGTGTGAACCAAAATCCTGGATTTAGGCTTACTCAAGTGGTGACTCTCCTGGGTGTGTGGTTTGTAGGCCTTGCCTGCTTGATCACTCATAGTTGATATCAAGACTCTTTGCCTCTTCTTTGCAATGCTATTAGCTCTTTTTCTGCACAAATGGTTTTGTTGTTTTGCCATTTATCATATGTTGAGCAGGCTCCATATTCTCCAGCTGGTTTACACTTTGTGCATTAACAGTAACAATGAATAACACTGTGTTATTTGTAGTATATATAGATATTTTTGTATTATTCAGTTTTCCATGGCACTACTTATCCTCCTGGTAACGGTAGGCAGGATTTGGTTCAGGCGTTTAGATATGCTGTCCTCCATGGTGCTGTTGCTGTTCCTTGCAAGGTTCATAGATAGTACCCTTTACCCTCATTTCCCAATGAAATTGATGCAAGAGCCCATCCTAAAGGCTTACAGAGTCATTCTCCCTCCAAAAGCCATATGTCACTCGGTAACAGTATCCTATGGTGAGATTTCCTGTCACCCTGGCCCTTACCTGGTGTAACCATGATGAGGTGTCTCTGTCAGCCAGATCTGACAGGTTAAAAGATACTGGAAAGGGAGGATAGGAGCCTTAGCCCATAAATGATAGGTATTTCACTAATGAAATACCTATCATTGAAAATGGAAAATGGACAGTAGTGGGTGTCTCATATGAGTACTTGTGTTCTTAGCTGAAGCTCCTCTTGAGTCACCTACAGCTAGTGCCTCATGTGTGGGTCCCCAGCAGCAGGCACTCATTGCAATAGCTACCACCTGGAAATTATTATTATTTTTTTCAATTGAAGGTACCTAACATGGATTTAAGATTTATTAATCCAGTGCAGGTGCATGGCATGTACATACATGCCATACCCACTCTGAGTTTAGTTTATTAATTGTATTCACACTTAGATGGCTTACAGGTACTAAGTTACCAATGTGTCAGTTATGGATAAAACCTCTCTCACCTGTTTACCCTTTTTTGACTTTCAGAGATATCTTCTTGCATATATTATTGCTGTTAGTAAGGCCAATAACATTGTAATAATTATAAAGTCTATGATAATGATAGCAGCATCGATATTGATAGCATTAGTAAAAAAAAGAAAAAAAAAAATCCTGCAAACTCAAGGAAATGTGAAATCAGGTGAGGTCACAAAGTTTACTAATTGACTCCTTTGTGGCTCAGCACTTGTAAAGCCATTTATATAGGTGCAGAGACATTTCACAAAACAATACTACAGTGAACACAATAGTTTAATGACAACGTAGGTTAAAGAAGTACAGCTTAGGTGGTAATGTTGTTTGACATAGATTTTATTATTATTATTTTTTTTTATTATTATTATTTTTTTTATGGCTATTAGACATAACCTCCATTACATAACAGAGAGTTACAGAACAGACTTGTTTATTACTGTCACATAACTTATTTTCTTACAGGGATGGAATCTCCGTGTTGCGTCAAGAGGCTGTGCTGGAACCTGTCAAGATTTTGGCTCTACCCAGAAGAAGAAACAACATATCAGAAACCTGTAAAAAGGTCTGTTTTAATGTGTTAAGAAAGACTAATTATGATGATGTGTATTATCCTCACTGTATATGGCAGCTATTCTGTTTAATACAGTGTCATTCCATGATTTAAGTTATGTTTTCAAAATTGCTCTTTTCTCAATTTTTTTTTTATTTGTGCACTGTCATATTAGGTGGATGTTTGTACATTTTTTCATACCTTTTACTTTTAAAACTTGTATGATTTCTTTAATTCAGTTATATCCACTTACATATCATTATATATGAAAAGTTATAGCAAAGCCAAAAGATGATATATTTTTTTCCTTTCCTTTTGTTTTTTTTATCAATTGCTTAATCTTTTACTCATTACCATCTTACAGCTTGAGGTCATGAGTGCTGTCCGTGAAGTCCAGTCAACCATACAGGTCATGTTAGCACGACAAGAATTCACAGCTGCCCTCGACTTGATATCCACGACACAGGACCTCCTCCATACTGAACTGAACACTATAAGATGCCTCAAGTAATTTTTCCTTAGTGGAGAACAAAGATTTTTTTTTTTTACTGCATTCACCATATACATATGCAATATCAGTGAATATGTAACATGGAAGCAAGATCTGTTTTGTGAAAATATTATATTTAACTCAGTGCTGCTGGGGATGTTATATTCATTCATGCCATGCCCACTCTTGAGTTTAGTTTATTAAGTGTATTCAATCATAGATGGCTCCACAAATACTTTGTCACCAAGGAGTCAGTTAATACCTATCTCACATGCTTACCCCTTTTCCTCTAGTTTTTGAAAATCTCTTTTATCTTATATTGTTATAATTAATGTTAATAATATTTTGATAATTATAACCACCTATCTCCTTGATTTTGGAAATATTTTCTTTTATATTGCTCTCAGTAATATTGATAACATTATAATGATTATTATGTCTGTAATGATAATAACAGCATCAATATTGATAACATAAAGAAAATGTGAAGTCAGATGAGGTCAGAAGTCTATTAATTGAAAAACTACAGCATTGGGTTAATTGTCAATTTTTATTTTGTTTTCAGACACCTAAGTTCGGAACTTTCAGAACATGAAAAGCTGATTGATAAGATGGTATCTGCAGATTTCATCAAGTACATTACTGAAGATCTTAATCGACCACTGGAAGACACACATCCATTTTTGGAGGAGGTACGTCCACAGTAGGGAATATGTTATAGCATGTTTTAAAATATAAATATTTATACAGTACCTATCTACACCGACCCTTGTACATTGGAGCATCAGCCAAGAACATGTGTCTTGCATATGAAAGGGCCTGCTACCGCTCAGTTTCTGTCCTTCTGATCAGTGAGATGCATTGTTGGGTTACTATAGTAATACAGGCCCAGTTTGTATATATCCATGTATATATATATACATCATATACATATATATATATATATATATACATCATATACATCATATACATCATATACATCATATACATCATATACATATATACATATATACATATATACATATATACATATATACATATATACATATATACATATATACATATATACATATATACATATATACATATATACATATATATATATATAATTTATATATATAATATATATATATATAGATAATAATATATAATGATATATTAATATATATATATGATAGATAATAATATATAGATATAGTATAATATATATATATATATATATATATACATATAATATATATATACATACATATATATATATAATTGATGTATAAATATATACATATATACATATATACATATATACATGTATACATAATATACATGTATACATAATATACATATACATAATATACATATACATATACATATATATATATATGATGTATAAATATAAATATATATATAATATATATTTATATATATACATTTATATATATATGTATTTATATATATATATATATATATATATTGTCGAGGGTTTCCCTATTTTTAAGCACTTCCTCTTTAGTTCAGTTTGATCCTGAGATGAATGAGTATTTATCCAGGATAATTATAATCAAGAAACATTTCACCAATATATATATTTACAATTTATACAGGGTAAAACAATAGTATATGCATCCGTAAGGAACGAGACTTGGGCTGGCATGGTGGTCTCTTCCGGGACAACTTGTTTGCTGCGAGATCTCTAGATTCACAGACCCTTTGCCAATTCGTCTTGTAAAAGGCGTTTTCTGGTTAAATGGAGTATCTCTTTCATAAGAAAAAGTGGAGACTGTAAAATGGTCAAAGACAGTCATTAGCATTGTTATATTACAAAGAACTGTATAACATTCATGATGTTAAATTATACAAGTTGGTTTATATGCCAGTACATTGGCAATACTCACAAAAAGGTGTGTATGGGCACGGAGCTTGGAGCTAAGTGAAGGTCGTGCTGAATGGGTCACCGTCCTTGCTTCGGTGGCGGGAGCGGTACCAAGGAACGCATACACACACACACACACACACACACACACACACACACACACACACACACACACACACACACACACACACACACACACACACACACACACACACACACACACACACACACACACACAGAATGGTCAGAGGCTAAATTAAATTACACCCCCGAAGGGAAAGAAGTAAAGTCATATGAAAACCGCAGCCAAATTTAGCTAACTTGAAGACCAGAGCAACAGAATTTAACCTTAACATCCAAAACAGATATTCACTTCTCAGCGATGAAGATCTCAACATTGACCAAATCAGCAAACAGTTCAATGACATAATAAAGGAAGCTGCACTAGAAGTAGGTATAAGAACATCAAGCAAAGCTCCAGCAATTCTCGGTAGAAACTAAAGTGCTTATGAAGGGTCATGAAAATATCATCAATCAGGGAGAAAATAGAATTAGCTGAACTAACAGACTATAAATAAAGAGAAGAGGGAAGATGTTCAAAAATTTAATACTTAAATAATAAATGAAACAGTGATCTCAGGTACTAGCATGAGAACAAATAAAAGGCGACTCGAAATAGGGAGAAATCAATTGTATGCAATAAAGAAACCAGATGGAGAAGTGACATACAAGGAGAATGAAATCATAAGAGTAGTGGAGGACTTTTACAGGGATCTATACAACTCATATGAGCAGCCATGAATAGAAGCGAATGCGGTAACTAGAAATGTACCTAGCATCACAACAGAAGAAATAAAAAGAGCACTTACAGGCATGAAGAGAGGGAAAACACCGGGGGAAGATGGAATTAGTATAGACCTTATAATAGATGCAGGAGAAATTGCAACAGCGAAACTAGTCTTTTTAACAAATGTCTTATCACGGGAAAACTCCGAAAGCCAGGAAAAATACAACAATTATTTTGATACATAAAAAATGGGACAGGATCTAAAAAACTACCAACCAATAAGCCTCCTTTCAGCTACTTACAAACTATTCACGAAAGTCATCACAACTCTGGATTCTAACCAGCCTAGAGAACAAGCAGACTTTCACTGTGGATTCTCAGCAACAGACCACATCCACACGCTCACCCAGATAAAGGAAAAAATAAACGAATATAGGAAACCCCTGTGTATAGCATTCATTGATTATGAAAAGGCATTTGACTCTGTAAAGATACCAGCAGTACTGGAAGCTATCCGAAAACAGGGAGTAGAGGAGGCATATTATAAAATACTGGAAGATATATATAAAGACAATACACCAATTAAAAAAGGTGTTAGACAGGGCGACACCATCTCACCAAAACTGTTGGTAGAGTGGAATGGAAAGGGTATCGAGATAGGAGACAAATATCTAAACAATCTAAGATTTGCAGATGATATTGTTCTCTCCTGTGAATCTGCAAATGAAATGCAATAACTAATAAATGATCTCAATAGAGAAAGTCTGAAAATCTGACTTGGGATGAACAAGAAAAAGACTAAGATCATGTTCAACAATAGAGTTCAGTTCGAACAGATACAAGCACAAGGTGAAGTGCTAGAGGTAGTGGACAAGTATATATACCTAGGACAACTCATGCAGGGAAACACATCTAGCGAAGAGGAAATTAAGCGACGCATCATTCTAAGCTGGAGTGCCTTTGGCAGACACAGTAATATGCTAAGAGGTTCCTCGCCATTATGTTTAAAAAGAAAAGTCTTTAAACAATGTCCTACCAGTTATGACCTATGGATCAGAAACATGGACTACAACCAAATTACTAGAGAGGAAACTAATAAGTGCCCAGAGAGGGATGGAGAGATTGATGCTGGGAATTAGCTTAAGAGGTCAGATGAGGACAAAGTAGAAGATATACTTGTGAGCATCAAAAAGAGAAAGTGACAATGGGCGGGTCATATACATTGGAGACAGGACAACAAATGGACAAAGAATGTAACAGACTGGGTTATAAATACTATAAAGAGACCAAGGGCCAGACCAGTGACAAGATGGTGTGATGAAATAACAAAATTTGGGGCCGAGACTGGAAACAAAAAACACAAGATTCGGAGAGGCCTATGTCTTGCAGTGGACTGACTCAGGCTGATGATGATGATCATATATATATATATATATATATATATATATATATATATATATATATATATATATATATATATATATATATATATATATATATATATACATATACATATACATATACATATATATATATATATATATATATATATATATATATATATATATATATAAAAACATATATATGTTTGTATATATATGTGTGTATATATATGTGTGTATATATATATGTGTATATATTATATTATATATAATATATAGTATATATATATATATATATTATATATAATAATATATATATATGATATATATGTATATTATATATATATATATTATATATTATATATATAATATGATATTATAATATATAATATATATTATATAATTATATATATTATATATTTATATATATGTATAATATATGATATGATATATTATATATTATTATATGATTATATGTATATTATATGTATTATGTATGATTGTATATGTATATGTATATATATATATATATATATATATATATATATATATATATATATATATATATATATATATATGCACATATATATATGCACTGTGAGTTTGGAGAATGGTCAGCATGATGTGATTTCAAATACATGCAATAAGAATCAGAGAATGAAGTAACTAAAGTAATGCAGAAAATATGAATATCAAAAATACTCCTAGAAAGTTTTTTGTGGTACATGTAATATCTGTTGCTATCTTTGGGTAACATTCAGTGGTATGACTTTTCAGGACCAGCTAATTGCTGTAGTTTTTGGAGTTTTGCGACTACAGAAGTTTGATTTCTTAGATAACCTGAGAGAAGAAATCTACACTGCTATAAAGGCAACAGTGAAACAGGTATGTGATAAGGAATATTGAATGTATATCCTGTTAATTACTGAGTTGAAACAAAGCCTTTTAAGATTATAGTAAAAGTGACTAAAGATTGTTCCTTGAATTTTACATACATATTACCAGCATTTGCTATGTGGATATGTTTTATCTACATATTTCTACCAGTATCATTTTTGCAGCTACTTTTATTATTATAAACATTTTCCAGAGTGTTGTGGAGGCTGTGAGTGAAGTGGAAGTTGATCAAGAGATTGCAAGTGTTGCAGATCAGGCACGGGTGCTATCCATAGGTGCTTGGCTGTCTCTACTTTCTACAGTCACTTCACGGCTAAACACAGTAATAGCAAGAGTGAAGGTATGTTCTGCCTATCACTCATATTTTAAGACACTTCAGATATGTTTTCCGGTGGTGTTCCAGCAATGGCTGAGTCTTGATTGGCTCTGAATGGCATCTTGATGTTGATTAGCTGAGATACTGGAATTTCAGGTCCAGTTATTTCTGAGACACAAGAAGCTCACTAGAAATGGTGTCTGGAGTACCTGTGAATATGAGCGTATATATATATTTTAGTTGTTAGCCACACATAATTTTTTATCAGTGGTATTTCTTCATTTAATTTATTAACTGATATATACTATTTTTCCTATTCTTTAATTCAAGTTGAGAAGATGAATAACAAAAAACAATAATTTTTAATTATGTGATTTGAATAATTGCAATATTATGTTTGCTTAATTTAATGCTTCAGCCTGTTAAAATGGGCTTAGGTTTTTCTATTTTCATCCCTGAATGGGAAATGCAAATCATGCAGTACTCTAGACAGGCTTTATTTCAGATTGAGTGAGAAACTCAAGACCTGCTATAGCCTTTCTTACTCCTATTTAAAAAAATATATTGGAATAATGTAGCCATTTTTACGTTTTTATTTCTTTTAGTTTTACGTTTGCCATTTGATAGGCATTACCAATGTTGTAATAGACTGAAATTGTAGTATAGAGTCTGTGTCAGTGCAATAGAAACATGATAGTTTTGAGGGAAGATAAAAAAAAAAAAGCAATGGGGAAGAGAAAGGCAAACCTTGCTTTAGTGCCACAACTCAGAAGAATAGCACTTACAACTACTGCACTGGTCAAGGTCACCTTCCTCTTCCCATTCTGCTTGCTCAGATTACACACAGTCACATGCTGCTGTGACCAAAATATGTTTCTCAGGGGAAAATAAAAATCTAGACATTTTGTTAAATGTGTGTAAGTTAAACTAACATTAACTGTTTACTTTTAAGGGCATCACGGAAGTCATGGTACAAACTGTTGAAGCTGGAGCAGGAAGGACCCAGCCTGTTACAGAAGGGGTTCAGGCAGCATCATTAGTAACCATGTATGTTGTTCTTTATACCTCAGTCAGCTCTTAAACCAACCAACCAACCAATAAAGAAGAAAAAAAGAAAAAGAAAGAAAGAAAGAAAAAAAAAGAATTGAGTGTTGATGAATCATGAGTTTGATTTGATAATGAAAAAATTAAGAAATGTTAGCTGGTATTAATCATAGATGTGAAAGATCATGTGTATGTTTATCTTTCAACACTCATTACTATAAAATGACAGAGATATTGTTGTTTCAGGAGCAGTAGTGATGGAGATCCAATGCTAGGAGAGGTGGCATGTGGGAAAGTGCTTGGTGGCCTACGGGAAATACTTTGTCAAGCATGTGATTATGCCCATGATCGATGTGCAAAACTACTTCATGCAAGGTAGAAATATATAATGATATACGTTTGAATTATTATATTTAAGGGAAGTGTCAAGATATTTCCCTAAGTGGAAGTTTTTAAGAACTTTGCTTCGCTATGAATCTTCCTGTATTAATTTTTTTCCTTTTTTTTCTAACTTTTTAGGTCAAGAGATCATGGCTTAGATAAAATGACTGCAAGTGAATTCCTAGCTTTGTCACGCATAATTGAAGACTTTGTGGCAGACACTGAATCTGTTTGTGGCAGAAAAAGTACATCATTCCGAATGGGTCTACAAGGGCAGGTAGGATATTGTGTATTTTATTAAAATCCTGACTCATTATTACCCAGCAGTTGTTCTAGTGATATTTTGCTTTTCAGTTCGTGGAAATGTATAATAAAAGAAAATAGAAGCTTTGTTAATACTTTTCTATTTTTTCCCCTTTTTTTCTGATAAAGTCATTGTTGGGAAAGGTCTTATTACTTATAAGATTAACTTTTTTATCATCATCATAGATATCTGCAAAGAATCTATTGATTTTTAGTAACCTCCTCAGATTTTATTTCTAAGAAAAATCTTTTTTGAAGAGAGTATCTGTTTAGTTAATATATTATGAATGCACAAGTAACTGTATAAAAATTGGACACAAAACTATTTTCAGGCTACTAGATTTGTATCAAGATTTCATGAAGAACGGGAAGCAAGGCTGAAGCTGAATCTAAGTAGTGAGCGATGGAGGGCAGTCCCAGCACCACCAGATCTTCAGCACCTTTTGGACCATATATCAGCTACAGGTAGGGTAGAAAGAAGTTAGGAGCTGTATTAATGACATAGGATGTAGGTGGAGAATACCATGAAAATGTGGGTAGTAGATTATAGGAATAGTTTGAGAGTTTTCTTATGTAGCTAATATATCTGCAAAGAGAAAATAAAAAGGTAAATGAGTGTGAACAGAAGACAGCAATTGGATCCATATGAAATGCATTTATTTGAATAGCATTAATTTCAATTATGTTCTGAAAAGCAAAGGTAGATCTGGTAAAGACGGTGTTTAGAATGTTCACTGTTACAATATTCACAGTTGTATTTTTCATTATTCCCATCAGACACTCTAGTATCACCCCCTGCTAGTCAGCAAGAAAAGGAAAGTATAGAAGCTTCCTCCACAACACCGACCTCCACCACCTTAGCCAATACCACAGCCAGCACAACCACAGCCACTCTCAGTAATGGTGTGGTTGAACAGAACCACTGTGCAAGTGGTAGCACTGGTAGTGGCAATGGTAGTGTTATCAATGGCAGTAGTAGTAGCTCGGGTGGTGGTGTGGTTGTCAATGGAGAGGAGTACATTGTGGTTGGTGTGTGTGTAGTTGTAGTAAGGCTAATTGTGGAGTACTCCGAGTGTGCATCCACGTTGAGGCTTGCAGCGCATCAACTTCTGACACGTCTGACTGATTTGTTAAGAAGGTTCAACTCTGACACTTGTAGGTGAGTTATGAAGCATTCAGACTTTCTTTGAAATAATGAGATAAATAAGAGAACTACTTTTATGCAAGTCATATAGTTTTTCTTATGGTAATGAAAATGATTTCTCAAAAGTTATGGTTAATATTTTATATCAGAGACATATCATTCTTTTCTAGACTTTTGGTTGAAGCTGGTGCAGTTGCCCTTGGACTCAAAACTATAACAACTCGTAACCTGGCTTTGGCATGGCGATCTCTGCAACTTTTGCTGACTCTGCTTCCTCGTCTCAACACACACTTCTCTGTCTTGTTGAGACCAGCTGTTGTTACGAAGAATATAGAGCAAGTAAGTAAATCAGATATTCAATGATAAATTGACTTTGTCAAAGTTAACCCATATGATCCAGATGATGTGACCATAACACCATGAAAAAATTTAAATTGAGGGGTAGATGACATGAACATGCCATCATAGGAAAATCTGGCTGTGGGCTGGGGTCATGCAAACTTGCCATTGTGAGTGTTTTGGCTGAAGACTGGGGTAACAGAAAAGAGTTGCTACAAGTGCATAGACCTCTTGGAGGCTGATTAGATTCATTTAGCATTTAGAAAGGGGCTTTTGCATTATTTCCATTGATAAATGGAATTTCGTGTGCTGGGAGGACACCATTTCTATACTCAGCATCTTACTCCTGGCTGCCTTGACTGGTGACACAGGTTGTATTACAGAAAAAAAAAAAAAAAAAAAAAAAGATAAGTAACAAGTAAGTAATTTATTGTTATTACTCTTGCACTGAGTTGGACTGCCTAGAGAGGTAATATGGAGTCTGTTTAAAAAAATCAGTCTATTACCATCTGGTAATATCAGTGACAAATATGGATGTTGGGAAATGGCTAAAAAGTTAAAAACACTTAAAAACATGAAAAGAAAAATAACATTACCAAGGGGAGGCAAAGAGTCTTATCACCGCATGCGAGTGTTCACGTGCGCTTAGCTTACGAGCCATGCACCCGTCAGAGTGACCACTCATGTAAGCCAGATACATGTATTTTGGGCCATGTTGTTCTTGTGAAGCATCGAGATTCAGATTGTTAAATTATTGGTATGTTTTAATTTTCTCATTTAAAAAATAAAAATCAGGGTATTATACTGGTAAGCCTTTTCTTATATAAAGATTCAGCTTTCTTATCCAAAATATTGGATAAGAAAGGTATAATGAGGATACAATAAAGGCCCTTTGCATCAGTATCCCAGCTAAGAAATGGAGAGAAAATGATTAGTTATTTGCTTAGTAAAAATAGATAAACTGAACTCTTAAACTTTTCAAAAGTAAAGGCAATCTATTCCAATGCAGATCTAGTACCTCTTTGAAGTTGGTAAAAATCAGTTAAAAACATATGGAGGTGATGTGAATTATCGATTGAAAGACTGAAAGAGCTTAACTATTCCTTTGATGCCTAGTGTCCAATTCTAAGCAGAAAGAAGTTTGATGGATTTAAAAGAACAATCAAAAATCTTAAGTGTGACTATGCAGCTGATAACCATAGACAGGTCAAAAATAATTTTAAAGCAAACTTGATTTATTGTAAATACAGAAGGTCCATTTTTCCCCTCAGTGTTGTTTGGCATATATATTTTCTTGAACTGTGGATTTTGTTTGGAGTGTAAACATTATGGGAAACTAGGCAGTGGAGAAAGGTCTTGACCTGCACTAGATATCAGTAGTAAGACTATGGTTTTATGATAAAAGGTTGCCTTAAGTTTATGATTGTCTTTTCAAACCTGCTTGTCTGTGAAAATATGTCTCATTAATGACTATCTTTGTAGAATTCACTTATTTGAAAGTCATACAAGAATGAAATTAAGAAAACAAGAAGAAAGATTTTACCTCTTGATATTTGATAATTGCTGTAAATGAGAATTTTAATGTATGTTGTTAAGTTAACATGATGACGTATTTATTGTAATAAAAAAAAAAATTGCTGATGCAGTTACTGCTTCAGCTTCTGTTTGCTAATTGATTATGAATGACATTGCTTGTATTATTCTAATTTTAATTAGGTATTTTAACTTTTACATTTCCACTTGGATGAAACCATTTTTGTTAATAAGTGTTTTTTAAAATAGTGATATTTTGAAATATTGATTAGAAGTTTAGTAATTTTGCTATTTAAACATTTATTCACATTTTTTAATGTTGAGCTTTCATTTTGATGTTGGCAGGTTACTCGCGAATACCGAGAACATTGTGAAGCGATAGAAGCCAAAATTGTGGGTGTGATGAGCGACACACTCGAGCGCCAATTTGCTACGTGGGAGGCACGGTCTCCTGTGCCTTCCCCAGCTTTCAATGGTATTCTGAAAGCAGTCTCAAAGTTGCATGAAGCTGTTTCAGGTGTTTTGCCTCCACAGCAGGTTGGTCTCTCACAGTTTTAGTATTGAGTCCAATATTTCCTTCTCCTGAACTGTTATATACTTAGTCAAATGATAATAGCGCATTTTAGCCAGAATGACAATAAAATGCTCAAACATAATTATGCAGTAACTTTTTCCTGTTAATAGATTTAGGTATATCCATAATCTAGTATGTAGAGGATTGGGAAGGCTGTTTTTGTTCTAACAGTAGACAGATGTTCATATATATATATATATATATATATATATATATATATATATATATATATATATATATATGTTTATATGTATATATTATATATGTATATATGTATATATATGTGTATATGTGTATATATGTATATATATGTATTTATATGTATATAAGTATATATGTATATAAGTATATGTGTATATATGTGTATATATGTAATGTATATATGTAATGTATATATATATAATGTATATATATATATATAATGTATATATATATATATATATATATATATATATATATATATATATATACATATATATAATATATATAATATGATATATCATATAAAATACATATATATACATATAATATAATATATATATATATATATAATTAATATATAATTATATTATAATATATAATATATATACATATATATATATATATATATATAATATATATCATATATATATACATTACATACTTACTTAATCATATTATCATATACATATTTATCTCTCTCTACCTTTCTTCCTTCTTCTTCCTTCTTCTTCTTCTTCTTCTTCTTCTTCTTCTTCTTCTTCTTCTTCTTCTTCTTCTCTTCTTCTTCTTCTTCTTCTTCTTTCTTCTTTTCCTCTCCTCCTCTCCTCTTCTTCTTCCTCCTCCTCCTCCTCCTCCTCCTCCTCCTTCCTCCTCCTCCTCCTCCTCCTCCTCCTCCTCCCCCTTTTCTCCTCTTTTCTGCTCCTCTTCTCCTCCCCTTCCTCTTCTCCCTCCTCCTCTCCTTCCTCCTCTTCCCTTCTTCCTTCCTCCTCTTCCCTTCTTCCTCTCCTCCTCTTCTCCTCCTCTCCTCTCCTCCTCCTCCTCCTCCTCCTCTTCCTCTTCTTCTTCCTCTTCCTCTTCCTCTTCCTCTCCTCTTCCTCCTCCTCCTCCTCCTCCTCCTCCTCCTCCTCCTCCTCCTCCTCCTCCTCCTCCTCCTCCTCCTCCTCCTCCTCCTCCTCCTCCTCCTCCTCCTCCTCCTCCTCCTCTTCATCCTTTTCCTCCTCCTCCTCCTTCCTCCTCTTCCTCCTTCTTTCTCCTCCACATCCTTGTTCCTGCCAGGTCCCAGTGATATAGGAAAGCTAATAGTCAGCCTGTTCTTTTTATGGAATGATTCAGTATTTAACCCTTTCCCAACGGGTAGTATTCATAGTGGCCCGGGCCCTGCTGCCGGGGGCTTATATCGTCACCCTACCGCTCATGCCAAATACCAGCATCCCTTGCCATTTCTTCGTAGTACTACGAGCATATGTTGTATTTTCAGTTATTATTTTCTAGTCTCTACTTGCCATATTTCCTGATAAATCAAGACTGAAGGATATTTTTGTTGTTATATAGACTCCATAGTTGATCATTATTCACTCTATAGTCTGAATAAAATAAGCAGTGTGTGGTATCATGGAGTTGAAATTGTATATATTTTTTTTTTTTATAGTAAAAATGAGAAAGTGTTAAAAACGACTTAATAACATTTTCAGTGGCAGAAAAATAATATTTTGCTTTGATTGTAAAAAAAAAAACTCATGGCATGTCCATACATACACCATGGCATGTACGTACATACCCCCAGCAGATAGTCCAGCCATGCCATGTCATGTACGTACATGCCACCCGTCGGCAAAGGGTTAAATGATATTTGGGATCATGTGCCAGAATTAGAAGCTGACATGTATATAATGAATATTTTTGTCTTTTGCTTTTGCTTTTATTATGGTTTTGAAAGTTATAGCAGGTATAAATGTACTCTTGCAATGGGTAAATTGACCACTTTTGATACCATGTTCTATTTATACTGCCATCTCTTCCATTAGATGTACAAGTTATTTGAGAAGATCACATCTGTCCTGAAGGAAAAATTAAAAGTTCATCTAGTGAGGCTCAATGTGTCCTCTGTAGGACCTAAGAGCTGGTAAGTATGAAGTCAAGAGCCAGTTGTTTTCTCTTGTGATATTTAAGTTTTGTTTTATAAGAACATATGTCTTGATAGCAATTCATACAGACAGAACAGGTAAAAAGAAATATAAATAAAGTAGTATATGAATTGTTAGTTTGTTAGATTTTGATCTCTTACATATAACTTAATGC
>NC_051398.1:37622848-37627848 GCF_015228065.2 Penaeus monodon
CATGGTCAGTGTATGTGTATATACAGCTATTGCAGATATTCCTTATTTTTAAAATGAGTTAATGTACAGATAATTTTGAAGTTTATTTTTTCCAAATATCTGTTGCTTAGTAATGGGTATTGTAAATATCAGAGTTGCATGATTTTATTATTTTGAATATTTATTTATTTATAATATATTTGGATTAGTACACAAAAAATACAGCTGTGCCTCGTATTTTCTCACATTTTCTTTTGCTTTTTTTTTTATCTTCCATTTAAGAGAAAAATCACCAAACTGTATGCTAATGTTGAAAAATTTTCAACTTGGTATATTGTATATGTAAGAATAATATATAGTGGATGCTATGTTATGCTGAATGAGTACATGGATTGCTTGCTGTTTTCATGTGTATAAGGTTGAGATATAGGTTTTCATTTGTTTCTTTAATTTACTAATATTTAGGCTTTTCTGTAGAATATGAAAAATGAATGGCTAGGCTGTGTTAAACGCAAGGAGTACAATGATTATTTACTCCCGCTGTTGTGATTGTTGACGTTATTTTATTATTATTATTTTTTTTAGAGTAAATTGATGCTGATGTGCCAAACCCTTTATGTCAGGTGATCCAAAGTCCTCAGACCCTCATTATGTCATCTGTTTTGCTTCCTCTGACTACTGCAATGCTATTTCTGTTTAGTTTACTTCATTCCCATTGCTCATTTTAGGGTGTTAGTTATCTCATATTGTAGCTGTTGGTTAGTGATAGATTTATTTTTTCCCATTTTAGTCTTTTTCTTAATAATATATTAATATTCCAGAATACTTTTGATTAGTGTATATCCTACTCAATTTTTCCTATCTACTTTCTGCCTATCTACCTCTGGGATACAACTTCCAAGCTTTCTATTTGGGAAAACAGCAGTTTGTGAAATGGTTCCTTGAGATATACATTCTCTTAGATATTTTTTATAGATTAGGATGTTGTTTGGCATAACCAAACAACTTGACCTAGCTAGCACTGCATTTGATTAATCTGTCAAGAACTAGTAGCTAATACTTGAGAGATTTTTGTTGTACTACAGTCTTATAAAGAAGTGGGTGAGAAGGGTTAAAATCAGTATCGCCTCTCAGATGCTGCAGAATTTTATGTTTGCTTTTTGGGTCCACTTTCTATCTTTGGAATGAATAGTTGCACATTGAACTCTGGTAATAGTTACAATCATTAGTTATTATTACAGTTTAGTTAATCATGAAGGATTGGTTGATATTTATATGTTTTCATTTAGCTTTCTGGAAAAATAGATGTCAATAAATAGAATTCCCCTGCTTTTTATCAAAACTACAAGGTAAATGTTACTCTATCCTTTATAGTTCTGAACTACACTTATTTTCCAAGTTTGAAGTTTGCAAAAAATATAAACTGTTTGTATAAAAATGTCAATATGAAATAAATTTTGGCATAATTTATGGAAACTAGCAGTCAACTGATGTACATTTCTGATATTATTGTATATGCAAAGGCATTATACATAAATGTAACAAACTTTTTTATATAATTGACAGTGCAAGAAATTGTTAATTGGTATATGTAATGTGCTGATTAGTACAGTATAAGATTTTGTCACCCCTTTAATCTAAAATAAAGTGACTTAATCCTTACATCATGTTTACAGTAAAAATGCTTCAGTTATTTGCAAAGACAAAGACAAGGATTCTTTCACCTTTAAAGCAGGATCCAATCTCATTTGGTGAAAGCAGTTTTCCCTATTAATGCTGTTTGAAGAGAGCAGTTTATATGTTTGTTATAATTTCTAAAACACCTGTAAAATAGATGTTCAGAACTGAAAATATTGCTTTCAGTTTTTCAATTTTTCAATTATTAAATTTTTCATTAAAAAAAATCATTGATTTAAGTTAGTTACCATTTTTGTATGAGTTGAAGTTTGCTGGAAAGAGAGCAGTAATAGCAACATATATTTGTCTTTGTATTTTATAGTCCATGTTTGTAGCAGAAAGTGTGTGTAAATATTCAGTGAGGAGCACATTTTATGAAAAATATCTTTATATTGCATTTTATATGATTTCTTTGTAAAATGTTGTCATGAGACATTTTTTGTTATATTATTATTGTGTGTTTGTTAGCTGAGATAGTGAGAACTTTTTTATGCAGTGAACAATTTAAAATTACATTTCAGTTAAACTTTCCCCTTATTTTATGAAATACTTTATATTTGATCAATGTTGTGCAAAAAGTATGGCAATGTCTGTTTGATTATTATTTATCATGAAGGTACAGTAATCATTTCATTAATAATTTTCCCTGAAATATTGTGTAATGTCTTACCATTATGTTGATATTGCATATTCCTCCCAATTTTTTTTTATTTATCTTTTTTTTATTATACTTACTCTGGAAAAAGCCATTGTAGGTGCCTTTTCATTTCAGAAATCTTACATCTTTTGATATATTTTCATGAATTGGGAGTTCCCAGATATCTTGTATGTTGAAGTTAATTTTCGCAGAACACCATAATTTCCTTCACCTCTGTTTTGCAGATTTAAGCTTCT
Source organism: Penaeus monodon (assembly GCF_015228065.2). Classification (NCBI taxonomy): domain Eukaryota; kingdom Metazoa; phylum Arthropoda; class Malacostraca; order Decapoda; family Penaeidae; genus Penaeus; species Penaeus monodon. Next base: position 37,625,399 of record NC_051398.1, read on the forward strand.
GGTTTTCTCTTTGGACAGGGTATCATTACTGTTTTCACTTTTGTTTTAAGCTTACGATATATTAGAAGCTCCTTTTCTGCCAGAATGTACATCGATGATTTCAGTAACGAGTTAAATAATTTGATAATTGTACTTAAGGTAGCCTTGACAAAAGTAGGCAAAAGATAGCATTGATGATATTAATTGTAAATAATGTTGCAGGGTTATATATTGTTTCCTGTGTCAGCCTCTCGTTGCTTTTCAGGCATCTTCTATTAACACTGTGTTGGATTTTTTCTAAAACTTTGGGAAATTTTTCATCAATTCATGTTTCTTGTTAGTATATACATTTGAAAAATAGTTTGTGTCCTAGGGAAAGAAATGTATTCAGATTGGTGTGTGTAGCAAACCTTTTTTTTAAGTAATGGCCATGCAGCCATTAAAGAAAACATTATGCAATATTAACTGGGGAGTTCTTTCTATTTTTTTTCTGAGTTGGTTCAATGGTAACTTTGTATATAGTATACAGTACAATCCATGAGAATATATTTTAATGTCATACTATTTGCTTTTCATTTCCCATAGAACTTTTACCTTTGATTATGAATACACATTATTCTTTTTTACAGTAAGGAGGTTTCCATCTATCATTACAAGTGATAGATCTTAATGTACAATTTAACTTATTAAATGATGGCAAAGCCTGCCAAGAAGGATTTTCATTTGACTTACAACAAAAATTTTAATATTTGGAAGAATTGTTATTATGGATCAGTTCATTGCTACTTGCTGTTTAGATTTATGAACCCTAAAGGATGTGATGCATCACTGTCAAGCAAGAGGCTCTTCTCTTGGTGGTGATAAGTGGACCTAGGCATTCTCTTGCAAGGTCTGTGGGTTGGAAGAGACTTGACCCTTTATGGTATGTAGTAAGCTGTGCACAGGTCTGAAGCTTAGATGTGAAACTGTAATATTGTGTGGTTTCTTGGAGTTTTTGCAAAGGATTAAAAAAAGGATGGGCAGTGGCTATAAAAAGCATATTTTTTTTTTGTTTAGGAAATCTGTCTATCATTTCAGTCGTTCAGAACCTTAATACACATTCTTCTTGCCCTCTCCACATGAGACTTTCATAGGGGAAACAAATGTTTTTTTCCGTACATTAATCCAAGGTTATAGGAAATGAAATGATGATGGATGTCTTTCTCCTTATCTCTAATACATTGATTATAGAAATATGCAAATTATTCAGAACTAAACATGTTACTGATATAAGCCTTAAGATATGGACGTAGCCAGGCCTATTTCTAGCAGGTTTTAGTCTCTCTAAATATTCATTAACCTTCTTCAATAAATGTGTATATTAATTAATGACTGCCTTATCTCTTATTTATCTTCTATTGCCACAGATCCATCCCATGGAGTTAGATGGAGATAGAGGATACAATTAACTAAGTCGCATTGGAGGGGTGCCAAATGCCAAGTATAAGATAACCTGACAGGTATACTTTTAGTCAACCAACACAATTTTAACACAAGCTGTTACACAAAAAAATACTTTAAAAAAGCATAGGGGAGAATGCTCAGGTAACCCTGACAAATGAATCTCTAGCGACGTCCGTATGTTTGGCCAAAAGACGCAGGAATTGCAAGGGGATACTGTATTATTCCAGTAGTCTGTCACTGGGAGATGGAATTTAGCTCCTCTCTTTTGGATAAAAAAAATAAATACTAATAAGAATAAGAAAAGAACGGGAATATATGTATTCTACATTTTTACGGATATACATTTACATTTCTCTCTCTCTCTCTCTCTCTCTCTCTCTCTCTCTCTCTCTCTCTCTCTCTCTCTCTCTCTCTCTCTCTCTCTCTCTCTCTCTCTCTCTCTCTTCCTCTTCCTCTTCCTCTTCCTCTTCCTCTTCCTCTTCCTCTTCCTCTTCCTCTTCCACACACACGCACGCACGCACGCACGCACGCACGCACGCACGCACGCACGCACGCACGCACGCACGCACGCACGCACGCACGCACGCACGCACGCACGCACGCACGCACACACACACACACACACACACACACACACACACACACACACACACACACACACACACACACACACACACACACACACACTGATATAGACAACATCAGTGTGCAAATAACGGAATTTCTATATAGAGTCCCGTAGAATCAAAATTGGTATGCTGGTAATCAGCATATTTTTCGCTTATCACTGATTAATTGCGATTCAGTGCACATCGATAACTTATTCATGAAGTGTTCTGCACCTTTCGTAATCTTTCGCCCGTTTTCCATAACTGAGGCTGTCAGCAACTTGTCTTCCTGGATGCCAGCCAACAGCATAAGGATAAGTCCGATATGCGAAGCTTAACCCCGCCCGGGCTATGCCATCAGGGGAGCCCGGCCTGTGTCGACTAATACCGACTCGCTCAAGCCAACAACAGGTGCCGTCG
>NC_051398.1:37642848-37645348 GCF_015228065.2 Penaeus monodon
TATATATATATATGTATATATATATATATATATATATATATATATATATATATATATATATATATATATATATATATATATATATGTACACCTACATACCTACATGAATTGATTAGCTTGAAAGCATACATAATTTGGCTTCACCGTAAATATACAGTTTGCGTCACAGCTGACTTCCACTCCATTTATTTGTCATCAAGCCTGTCAAGCGAACTGCATGAGCTTTCTGGAGCTTGGCACCTGCAAGTGTAACGGTGGAAAGGCATCGTACAACCTTTTTTGAAGAACCAGTGTTTCGTAAATGTGACGGTGTTCTCTTCAAAGAAAGTCAGCGACAGGTTCATGATTATCCCTCTCTTTAAAATTACCAATAAGTGATGCAATAATTAATCCTTGAATTCCAAATCATTTTTTTTTCTTTAGCTAATAGATAACTGATCCTTGACTTTCAGAATGTTATTTCTGAGTGAATTATTACAGTGAAATAAACTGCAAACTGTTTCTTTTTAAGTGTTCAAAGGGAATTATATTCTAAATCTATTTAGTTACCATTATATTATGTTAGAAGGATAATTTGTTACAATTTGCCAACCTGGCTGTATTGCACAGTATGCAATATACATACATATATGTATATATATATATATATATATATATATATACACATATATATATAATACACATATAAATATAATATACATACATATAAAATATACATACATATATATATATATATATACATATATATATATATATATATATATATATATATATATATATATATATATTAATCTCATATAATATGATATCTGCATATAATAATATATATATATAATTCTATATATAAGTATATTATAGTATATATTAATATTAATCACTAAGCAGCCAGTCCTCCTCCCCCCAGAAAGACCCACCGGCAACGTCAAAAATAAATGGACATGCTGGGGGAAGGGGTGTTGTCCCTTCCACCCAGCAAGTAAGGCGGGCTGTGAGTCCCGCTGGGAGGGCAAATGTCGGGGTGCAGGATTGGATCGAGAGTTACTCGTCCCGCCTGCGCCCCGGTAGGCGCCAACCCACCATGAAGCTTGTGGGGCAAAGCCCTCGGGAACCCTACAGGCGGATGGGCGGTCCCACAACCTACCGACCCCCTTTATTTGGGACAGCGTCGGCAGACGTGGCGTGCACCTGGAGTGACCACCCGAGGCTTAACCTGTGGCATGCTTTCCGGGTAGGTGCTTGGAACATCCAGTCCTTGCGGCAGGAATTAAGGCGATTGGGAGTTGAAGTGGCTGCCCTCTCAGAGGTGAGAAGACCTGGTATCGGCATGGTCAGTGTGGGTGGGTGCACCTACTACTGGTCGGGCCACAGCGATGGTCACCACCTCCACGGTGTAGCCATAGCCATCTCCAGCCGACTTCAGCCCTCGGTAGTTGAGGTGACACCAGTTGATGAGCATATTATGGCATTGAGACTGAAGCATGCTTTTGGCTTCTTGTCTCTTATTGCTGTATACGCCCCTACTGATGTATGTAAAATTGATGTCAAAGAGGAGGTCTGCGCCAAACTCGCATCTGTGGCAGACAATTGCCCCCGGCGAGATATTCACATTGTTCTGGGCGACTTCAATGCGGTATCCCGTTGTGACCGAGCTGGCTATGAGATGTGTGTTGGCCCCCATGGCTCGGGAGCTGATCTCAGCAACGAGAATAGCCTCCTTCTCTGGGACTTTGCTAGGTCCCAGAAAATGAGGATCTCTGGCTCCTGGTACCAGCACTCCAACCTGTATCGCTGGACATGGTACAGCGATACGGGTACAGTGGCCAAGGAAATCGACCACATTCTTGTTAGCATGCGATGGAGGATCCTCCAGAACTGCAGGGTATACCAAAGTGCCGAGTTCTGTGGCACCGACCATAGGCTGGTTGTGGCTACCCTGCGGGTCCACTTCAAAACTCCCCGTCCCTCCAGTGGCCACCCTAATGTGTTTCACCTGGACAGACTAAGGGAGGAGTGTGCCCCATGGGTTCACCATGGCAGTCTCTGACCGATTCACAGAACTCGACAACCTGACAGACCCAGTTGCTCTGTGGGAGCTCTTCAAGCGCATAACACTCGTAGCAGCTCAGGAGTCCATTGGTGTACACCCCAGGGCAAGGCAGAATTCCATCTCCCTGGACCCATTAGAGGCCACTGAAGCGTGTTGCAAGGCTCTGCTGAATGGTAATCAAGTCTTGCATCGCTCCATGGTGCATAGGGCTCGGACACTGCTGAGAAGGGACAAGGAACAGTTCATAAGGAATCTTGCTGAGGAGGTTGAAGGCCATTTCTTGGTAAATGCCTTCCAAGCCCTGAGAAAGCTGAACTCTAAGCCCTCCTCACAGATGACTGCAGTCCGATCAGTGGATGGACGGATCATCTCAGATCATGTTGGGGTTCATGAATGTTGGGCTGAGTATTTTGAGCAGTTGTACCAGGTAGACCCTCCAACAGTTAGCTTGGA
>NC_051398.1:37670348-37675348 GCF_015228065.2 Penaeus monodon
ATAATAATAATGGCAATAATAATAATAATGATAATAATAATAATAATAATAATATTATTATTATTATTATTATCTTATCATAATTGTTATAATTATCATCATAATCATCATAATTCATACTATTATTATTGTTATTATTATTGTTGGTATTATTATTATTATTATTATTATCATTATTATTATTATTATTATTATTATTATTATTATTATTATTAATAATTATTTTATTTTTTTTATTATTGTTCTTACTATCAAGATCACCTTCACAATGATTGTTACTATTGTTATTATTATTATTATCATTATTATTATTATCATTATCATTATCATTATTATTATTATTATTATTATTATTATTATTATTATTATTGTTATTATTATCATTATCCTAATTATCATCTCTATCTTTTTCTTCATCAGTATTATCAATATTACTATTATCACTGATATTGGTATTATTATCATTGCCATTATTATCCTCATCATAACTATCAATAAAGCAATATTAGCCATCAAGGCTTCTTCAGCTAAGCTTCCCCTCATTATTCTCACTCTCCACCACTGTATCAGCTCAAATTAATTATGAAAAAATATAATTCATACGTGATTATTAAAAAATATTCACGAAATCAGAGGCTACTGATGACACTGCAGTAGCAACCTTAACCGTCTCATAACCTAATACCGGCGGGACCTTACCATAAAAGTGAATTTCCACCCTTTTGGCAAACAAAATGCACAGATCCTAATGCATATTACATACTGCTTGTCTTTCACTGGGGAAGGATAATTCAGTGATCATTAATCGTATGCTTATAGTCTCATCATTATGCTGACAGCGGGAACCGGCGATGAATATGTCTGCATAAGAGTAGTCAGCAAGCATGTAATGAATGTGTCCTCATGCAGATGGTTTCCAAGCGTATAATTTATTCAGTGTGCTATATTAAGATACGTGTTTATCGGATTTCGAATCACAATTCTGCATATGTGAGAAGTATATGTTACGTGTGTTTTGATGCATATGTTTTATGCATGTGTTTTATGTGTTTTATGCATATTGTATTTTTGTAAGCATTTATAACTCCTGAAACATCACTTTAACATTTAAATGTAAAAAACACCAAAAAAAGAAGCTGGTGAAAATAATTTTTGCGTTCCTGACAGGTGACTCTTTTTAGCAACATTTTTTTGTTGGCTCTTTCCCAGAATGTTGAAAGGTAGGTATTCATAGAAACAGCTGGTCCAGATTCTCGAGGAAGAGCATTATTCATTCATGGCCTCCGTCAGCTCTCTCGCTTAAGCCTCGCCACTACTGGGTACTTAAACTAACCCACTGCTTGATATGCCGGCCGCCCTCAGGCTCGGCTAGATATGCAGCAGCAGAAGCGAAACTGTAATCTGTTAATCTCTTTCATCAATCAGGGAAGCCATCGCCCGGCAGGCTGGCTTGCTGGAGCTAACTTAATAGCAGTGCCATCCACCAGACATCAGCTCCAGCCCGTTTTCCATTGCTTGCGTCATGCGCATGCGCTGCTCCTCGTTGTTTACAGCACTTAGGACATTCATTATTTCCTTCGTGTGCATATATATATATATATATATATATATATATATATATATATATATATATATATATAATATATATATATATATATATTTATATATATATATACACACAAACACACACACACACACACACACACACACACACACGCACACACACACACACACACACACACACACACACGCATCTATCTATCTATTTATCTATGTACCTATATACATGGCTATCATGCTTATTCATTTTGCTTATGCTTATTAAACAGTTTCAATACTCAATAATGCGAATTTAATAAATTTAAATGAATCCTCATATATCTTACAATGCAAGCAAATCCAAGGACACAAGCCATCATGATTAAAACACGTTTTGCCTGTCATCAGCAAGAGATGTCCGTCATTTAAATATGCAAAGGATCATATTGCGATGTAATTGTAACAACTTAACAATGAATAGACATTAAAAAAAAAAAAAAAAAAAAAAAAAAAAAAAAAAAAAAAAAAAAAAAAATATATATATATATATATATATATATATATATATATATATATATATATATATATATATATATATATATAGTAGAAAACCCACTATGCACAAACTAGATTTGTTAAAAACGAGACAACAGTTTCGAAATCCTCCTGGATTCTATCTTCAGGTATGAAGTGCACACACACACACACACACACGCACACACATGTATGCATATAGATAGATAGAGAGATACACACATAGACACAAACTCACACACACATCCACACACACAACACACACACCACACACACACATATGTATACCCATATATATATAAAGAGAGGAGAGAGAGAAGAGAGAAGAGAGAGAGAAAAGAGGAGAGAGAGGAGAGAGAGAGAAAGAGAGAAGAGAGGAGAGAGAGAGAGGAGAGAGAGAGAGAGAGAGAGAGAGAGAGAGAGAGAGAGAGAGAGAGAGAGAGATTGAGGCAGAGAAAGAAAAAGAAAGAGAGAACTAGACACACACACACACACACACACACACACACGTGATACTAATAATAACATTTGAGTGTGTCCCTTTCTGTCTGTAAGCTTTTATCTAAAGAACGAAAATAGGCGTGAATCTTAATATAGACCTTTTCCTTTGGAAAAATAATTTAAAAGTAATTATTTATACCTTAGACCATAAGTGAAATGACACTCATAAGTTAAAATGGTAATACTATATATGGGCTAAAATCATTATCAAGGATAGATAGTTCAGAAATGAACAGCTGTAACCAATGGCCTACATGTCCTCCGTAACACGCGCAACGCAGCATTATGTTGCTGATGTTCCAGCAGCTGTCGCCAAATGATGTTTGTTTGAGATCTTGAGCATTGAATAGCCAGAGAGAGGCAATGAAATATGTTCCCGATGCTTTCCTCAATAGCAGTATCTTTACTAGAGGGTGATCCGACCAAAGACGTGGTTCTTTCGCATCGCGTGGTTCAACCAGTGAATACACTCACCTTCTTGCTTAAAGTCCCACCCACCACCTGTTAACCGTGGCTTCACGTTATCCCTGATCCCTGTAGGCAATCGAGGTGAAGTTCCGAACTTTCGAGCTCAGATTGCCGTGACAGTCTTTGAATCCGATGCTGTAACCAATCAGCCACCGCGGCCTCATTGTGTTAAAATATTAATATATTTATATGTTTTTTTTTTTCACTACAAAATCGGAGATCTCATGGCAGACCTAGCACATGCTAATTGGAAAATTCGTATCATGTGGTCAAAGAAATCGGAGAAAATACTAGGAAATATTATCAAATTCATACTGTTTCAGATCATAAAATAATATAGACCCTTGAAATCATCCACCATTTGAAACCATGATGATCAAACAGACATTTAATTACCGATACCGATTGAGTGAGAAAAATAAAAGGAGAATTATTAGCATACCTTGTACAAAGTACAATATGAAAAAAGATATAGACATTTTTTTTCCAAACAAGAGAAAAACCCAAAGTGGAGTGGGAGGAACTTACACGGATAGTAAAATATTGTGATTGACTGTATAATATGAAATCAAAGTGGTAATGTTAAAACCGCCCCAGCCATAAACAAAGTAATATAGAAAATAACTATAAACGGTAGGGAAGAATCGATTCGAATTTAAATGCTGAAAGTAATAATTTTTTTCAGATAAAGAAAAATGTCTAGATAGGCTGCTTGGCAACTAGATATTAAAGACAAATTTTTGACAAATGGAGGGAAAAGGCATTATCCCTTTATATCAGCACACTTGAAACGCTTGATTTCAGTTTTTTATTTGGTAGAAAAAAAAGTGACAGAAGTAATGTGATGGAAGTTTTTGTGGGATATTTTTATATTTATTTATTTATTTTTTATTATTATTATTATTATTATATATTTTTAAAATCATTATTGCTATCATTTTGTTGGCAGATACATGAAATCAAAAAACGGAAAAAGACAGTGAAATGAGAGGTACCTAACTTGAAAATTAAATTCATATCTGGCAAAAGCAACCACAGGGGTGCAGAAAACAATAAGAGAAGGAAATAATGAAGAGAAAAACAAACTTTTAAAGAAACGAGTGATATCATGCAAATGAGGATACATATGCAAATGAGAATACATATGGAATTAAGGATACAGATGGAAAAAAGGACACATATGGAAATAAGGATACATATGGAAATAAGGATACATATGGAAATAAGGATACACATGGAAATAAGGACACATATGGAAATAAGGATACATATGGAAATGAGAATACATAAGGAAATGGGATGCATTAGAAATTAAGATATACATACATACATATATATATATATATATATATATATATATAATATATATATATATATATATGGAAATAGAAATGAATGCATAAATGAGGATAAATATGCCCATGAAGTATGAAAATCAGAAGAAAAAGGATGAACGTAAAAAGCAAAAACAGAGGAATCATAAAAGCATAAATACAGGGGATGGAAAAACTTTCAGCACAGCTTTAAAGGAAGTGCGAATAATCTTCAAATATAAACACGGCAAGGTTATAAAAGACATAGGAAAATGTGACGGAGTTGAGGAACTCTACTCTCCAAATACATTGAAATACACAAGACATGTATCAGAAGTGACACCGGAGGAAGTGTTCTAGTCTCTCAGATGTATGCAAGAGGGAGCAGCCCCGGGAGAAGGAATATCGACGGACCCACTACAGGAGCAGAATTCACAATGAATTAGTACATTTCTCTTTTGCGTAGGCCTACAAAGGGACACTGTAACTTTCTGAATCATGGTGTAATGTAACTGTTATCTCGCCTGACAAGAGGGGAGACCAGAAAGAACTTGCTTACTACAGACCTTTTAGTTTCAAATCAAGTATAACTAAGACATTTCTATAATTCTTACGTTCAGGTAGGACTCTCAACCATATAGGACG
>NC_051398.1:37680348-37682848 GCF_015228065.2 Penaeus monodon
ATCATTACCATTTGTCAGTATCATTATTGCTATTATTATCATTATTATTATCGTTATTATTATTGTTATTATCATTATTATTATTATTATTATTATTATTATTATTATTAATGTTATTATTATTATTATTATTATTATTATTAATTATTATTATTATTATTATGGGATTTTAAGCATTTCTGCACTGGCTGTTCTTATTGCCGTTTTTCTTCCTGTTAGGCGAGTCATAGCAAATGACTAAAGGCTAACAGCTGTCCTTCTCCTTTAAAGTTCTAGCACTTTTCTCAGTATTCTTGCCGTCCCCAATAAAGCAAATCTTCTGCAGTACTTCAACCTCAGGCCCAAACGTCCATATTTTCAGTCCAACATTCAAGATCTTTTCTAACGCTTCCGAGGGCACCAATCACTACTGGAACAACTTTTGCACATCGCAGTTCCCACAACCTTTTTATTTCCCTTTTCAGATCTTGGTACTTTTCTACCTTCTATAACTCTTTCTGCAATCCTCGTATCTGCAGGTACGGCAATATTAACTATTAGAGCCTCTTTATTTTCCTTATGAATTACTATAACATCTGGTCTTCTTGCCTGAATGACGTTATCACATTGTACATTGATATCCCACAGAATTTTCACGGCCTCGTTCTCAACAACACCCTCTGGGGTGTGTTCATACCACTTATCTGAATGCTCAAGCCCATGTTTCCTACACAAATCCCAGTGTACTTTCTTTGCCACGTTATCGTGACGTCTTTTGTACTCTTTCTGGGCTAATTTCTCGCACTCTGAAACAATATGCTGTATACTTTCACCTCTTTTACCACACATTCTACACAGTGGACTATCGCTGCTCTTATCTATATAATGCTTCACGTAGTTGGTCCTTATTGCTTGCTCTTGTGCAGCACATAGGAGAGCTTCCGTTTCAACCTTCAAATCACTCCATGACAGCCATTCCCAAGATTTAACCCTGTCTACCTTTTCTGGCATCTCTCTAACGAATTGCCCATGCATTGCCTTTCCTTCCATTTTTGTTTGAGCTCTTCTGCCTTTCTCCTTTTGAATTCTTCCCTCTCCATTGTTTCCTCTGTCTGTATGGTTCCTGATGCACACACACCTCTTATCAACAACTCCTCTGAGTTTGCCACATAAAAACCTAAGCTGTTTTCTTCTCCTTTTACACATTGTTCCACACTGATAAGGCCACGACCTCCTTCCTTCCTTTTCATATATAGTCTGTCTACATCACACTTTGGGTGCATGGCACCATACATTGTCAGTTTTTTTCTTGTCTTTCTGTCGATACTTTTCAGTTCACTCTCTCTCCAGCTTATTATTCCTGCTCCATATCTGAATATTGCTACTGCCCAAGTATTAATTGCAGTTACCTTGTTTCTTCCATTCAACTTGGACTTTAGAATTAACCTCAGCCGTCGTTTATACTCCTTCATTGTTTTCTCTTTCATTTCCTTCTCCTTCACCTTATCTAATTCCACAATACCCAGATAAGAATATCCTTCTTGTTCAACTTCTTTTATTATCTCATCATTCGGTAATTCTATGCCCTCACATATTACAATCTTCCCTCTTTTTAAGACTAGTACCCCACATTTCTTGATTCCAAATTCCATGCCTATATCAGTACTAAAAATGTGAGTAGTCTGTATTAGGGAGTCTATCTGTTCTTCACTCTTGGAATATAGTTTTAAATCATCCATAAAGAGTAGGTGATTAAGTTTATACTCCTTTTTCCCCCCACTCAGCATACATTTACCTTTCTGAGTAATAACGATAATGGTATCATGCTCAAGACAAATAACAATGGTGACAAACTATCCCTTGGAATATCCCTCTTTTAACATCCACTTCGCCAAATTCCTCTCCATTGGAAAGTTAAGGACAACTTCCACTGCACCATGCTTATTGCAAAAACTCTCTCACGTTACCAGCTATTCCAAACATTCTATGCACTCACAAATCCAACTATGGGGAACGAAGTCATAAGCTTTCTTATAGTCTATCCACGCCATAGCCAGATTAGTGTGCCCTTTCCTGCAATCCTTCAGGATTGTTTTGTCAATCAATAACTGATCTTTTGTATCCCGGCTCTTTCGCCTGCAACCTTTTTGTTCATCAGGTAGTAGCTGTTCTCTTTCTAGGTAATCGTACATTTGATCAGCTATGATTTCCCGTCATCATTTTCCACATCAGTGGAAGGCATGTTATCGGCCTATAGTTCTCAACCGCATTCCCTTTCCTGGGATCCTTCTGGCACAACACTGTCCGTCCATGTGTTAACCATTTGGGAAGGGTATCCGTTCCCATCAAAATCTTATTTAGTTGATCAGCAATTCTGTTGTGCATGTTGGTCAGGTTTTTGATCCAATATCCTTGGACACCATCTTTGCCTGGAGACTTCCAGTTTGGCATTTACTTTGCTTGTTTTCTGACATTTTCAATACTTATAGTGACCCCTTCCTGTGAGTGTCTCCCTTTAACT
>NC_051398.1:37713324-37723324 GCF_015228065.2 Penaeus monodon
CCCTTCATAACCTATACCGGCGGGACCTACCATAAAAGTAATTTCCACCCTTTTTGGAAAAAAAATGCAAAGCCCTAATGCTATTACATATGTTGTTTTTTCAGGGGGGAAAGGATAATTCAGTGATCTTTAATCGTATGCTTATAGTTCATTTTATGTGACAGGGGGAAACCCGGCGAGAATATGTCTCAAAAGAGTAGTCAGAAAGCATGAAATGAAGTGTCCTCATCAGATGGTTTCCAAGGATAATTTAAGTGTGCTATATTAAGATCGTGTTTTCGGATTCGAATCAAAATTTCCCATATGTAGAAGTATATTTTACGGTGTTTTGATGCATATTTTTTATGGTTTTTTTATGTGTTTTATCATTTGTTTTTTTGTAAGCATTTATAACTCCTGAAACACATTTTAAACTTTTAAATGTAAAAAACCCAAAAAAAAGAAGCGGGTGAAAAAAATTTTTTGCGCCCCTGACAGGTGACTTTTTTAGCAACATTTTTGTTGGCTCTTCCCAGAATGTTAAAAGGTATTTATTATAGAAACAGTGGTCCAATTCTCGGGGAAAGGCTTATTCATTCATGGCCTCCGTCAGCTCTCTCGTTTACCTGCCCTAGGGGTCCCTTAAACAAACCCACGCTTGAATGCCGGCCCCCTAGGCTGGCTAGATATGCAGCAGCAGAAGGAAAAACTGTAATCTTTAATCTTTTCATCAATCAGGGAACCCATCGCCCCGGCAGGCTGGCTGCGGGAGAACTTAAAAAGCAGTGCCCCCCCAGGACATCAGCTCCCCCCCGTTTTTCCCTTTCTTGCTCATGCGCCAGCGCTGCTTTTTGTTTCAGCACTTAGGACATTCATTTTTTCCTTTGTGTGCATATATATTAAATATATATATAATATTATATATATATAAAATATTTAAAAAATATTAATATAAATTTATATTTTATATAATTTTTTACACACAAACACACACCACAACACCACCACACCACACGCACACACACACCCACACACACACACACACACGCCTATCTATCTATTTTCTATGTACCTATATACAGGCTACATTTCCCTTATTCTTTGCTTATGCTTATTAACGTTTCAAAACCCAAAAATGCGGGAATTAATAAAATTTTAAAATAAATATTCTTACAATGCAAGCAAAATCAAAGACACAACCATCATGATTAAAAAACCCTTTTGCCCGTCATCCGCAAAAGATGCCGTCATTTAAATTGCAAAAGGATTTTGCGAGTAAAGTAACAACTAAACATGAATAGACATTAAAAAAAAAAAAAAAAAAAAAAAAAAAAAAAAAAAAAAAAAAAAAAAAAAAAAAATTTTAATTATAGATAATATACTATATATAAAATATTTTAATTAAAAATATATATAAAAAGTAAAAAACCCCCATTTATGCACAAACAAAGATTTTTTAAAACGAGAAAACATTTTTCAAAAATCCCGGGATTCTTCTTCAGTAGAAGTGAACACACACACCCCCAAAACACAGGGGCCCCACACATGTACCCAATAGATAGTTTAGAAGATACCCCACATAGACACAAACTCCCCCCAAAATCCAAACACCCCACACCAAAACACCACACACAAAAATATTTTATCCCAATATATATAAAAAGGGAGAAAAAGAGGAGAGAGAGAGAGAGGGGGAGAGAGAAAGAGAGAGGAGAGAGAGAAGAGAGAAAGGGGAGAGGAGAAGAGAGGGAGAGAGAAGAGAGAGAGGGGAAAAGAAAAGAGAGGAGAGAGAGAAGGAGGGGAGAGAGAGAGAGAGTTTTTTAGGGGCAGAAAGGAAAAGAAAAAGAAAGAGAGAAACTAGCAAAAAAAACACACCACACACACACCCCCAACGTGTACAAAATAATAAACATTTGATTGTGCCCCCTTTCGGGTCTTTTTAACTTTATCTAAAAAACGAAAAAGGGGGTAATTTTAAATATGCCCTTTTTTCCTTTGGAAAAAAAAAATAAAGAAAAATTATTTAAAACCTTAGCCCTTTAAGTGAAAAGACATCTATAATTTAAAAATGGTAATACAAAATATAGGGGCCCCTAAAAAACCCATTATAAAGGATAGATAGTTTCAGAAAGAAAAGCTGTAAAAAATCCCCCTTAAAAGTCTCTCGTAACACCCCAAACGCAGCATTATGTTGCTGATGTTTCCAGCCTGTGGGGCCAAAAATAGGGGTTGTCTTTGGAGTCTTGATCATTGAATGCCAGAGAGAGGCAATGAAAATTTTTCCCGATGTTTTCCCCTAAAATAGCAGTATCTTTACTAGAGGGGTTGATCCGCCAGACGTGGTTCTGTTCAGCATCGCGGGGGTTAAACCCCAAGTGAATAAAACTCCCCCATTTTGCTTAAAGTCCACACCCACCACCTGTTAACCTTTGGCTTCACGTATCCTGATCCCTGTAGGCAACGAGGTAAATTTCCCGAACTTTCGAGCTCAGATTTTCCGTGAACAGTCTTTGAATCCGAAAGCTGTAACCAAACAGCCCCCCGCGGCCCCATGTGTTAAAATATTAATTAAATTTTTATGTTTTTTTTTTTTCATACCCCAAACGGAGAATTTTCATTGGGAGACCTTTGCCCCGCCCAATTGGGAAAAATTGTATCATGTGGTCAAAGAAATCGGGGAAAATACTAGGAATTTATCAAAATTTTTTACTGTTTTGATCATAAAATAATATAGACCCTTGAATCATCACCCTTTTGAAAAACCCTGGGTGATTTAAACGGGCATTTAATACCGGGTACCATTGAGTGAGAAAAAATAAAAGGAGAATTATTAGTACCTTTTACAAAGTACAATTTGAAAATGAAAATAGACCTTTTTTTTTTCCAAAAAAAGAGAAAACCGAAAGTGGAGTGGGAGGAAAATTCCCCGGATAGTAAAATATTGTGATTGACTTTTAAATATGAAATCAAAATGGTAATGTTAAAAACCCCCCCACCCTAAAAAAAATAAAAAATTTAAAAAAAAAACTATAAACGGTAGGGGAAAACGATTTTGTTTAAATGGCCCGAAAGTAAAAATTTTTTTCCCAAAAAAAGAAAAATGTCTAATAGGCTGTTGGCAAATAGAATTAAAGACAAATTTCTGACAAAAAAGGGGGGGAAAAGGATTTATCCCTTTTATCAGCACACTTTAAAAGCTTGATTTTTAGTTTTTCATTTGGTAGAAAAAAAGTGACAGAAGTAATGTGATGGGGTTTTTTTTGGGAATTTTTTTTTATTTTTTTATTTATTTATTATTATTTTATTTTTATTATATATTTTTAAAAACCTTTTGCATCATTTTTTTGGAGATAAAATGAAATAAAAAACGGAAAAAACAGGGAAATGAGAGGTACCCAACTTTAAAATTAAATTTTATATTGGCAAAAGAAACCCAGGGGTGCCGAAAAACAAAAAGAGAAAGGGAAAAAATAAAAAGAAAAAACAAAATTTTTAAAAAAAAAAGTGATATCTGCAAATGAAGGGTACATTTGGGAAATGGGGGAATACATATGGGGAAATTTAAAGGGTACAGATGGGAATAAAGATTTTCATGTGGAAAAAAAAGGATCAAAATGAAATAAGGATACATTTGGGAAAAAAGGATACACATGGGAAAAAAGGAACAAAATGGAAAGAAAGGGGGGGATATGGAAATAAAGGATACATATGGGAAAAAAGGTACACTGGAAATAAACAAAAATATGGAAAAAAGGTACATAGGAAATGAAAACTAAGGGAAAAGGGATTTCATTTAGAAATTAGTAAGTAACTACATAAATATATTTTAATTTTTATATATATATAATTAATATTATATATATAATGGAAATAGAAAGAATGCCCTAAAATTTAAAGGGTTTAAATTGCCCATTTAAGTATGAAAATCAGAAGGGAAAAAAGGATAAAGTAAAAAAAAAGCAAAAAAAAGGGAACATTAAAAGCTAAATTTCAAAGGGGGTGGGAAAAAAAATTTTAGCACGCTTTTTAAAAGGGAAATGCCCAAAAATCTTAAAAAATAAAAAACGGCCAAAGGGTTTTAAAAAAAAATAGGAAAAAGTGACGGAGTTTTAGGGGAAATCTACCCCTCCAAAAAAATTGAAAACACAAGACCCGTAAACAGAAGTTACCCCCCCCCGGAGGAAAAATGTTTAGCCCCTAGATGTATGCCAAAAAGGGAGGGGACCCCCGGGGGAAGGAATATCCCACGGAACCCCCCTTTCGGAGCAGAATTCACAAGAAAGGTACATTTTTCTTTTTTCGTAGGGCCCACAAAGGGACACTGTAACTTAGAGAGAGAGAGAGAGAGAGAGAGAGAGAGAGAGAGAGAGAGAGAGAGAGAGAGAGAGAGAGATTGAGGCAGAGAAAGAAAAAGAAAGAGAGAACTAGACACACACACACACACACACACACACACACGTGATACTAATAATAACATTTGAGTGTGTCCCTTTCTGTCTGTAAGCTTTTATCTAAAGAACGAAAATAGGCGTGAATCTTAATATAGACCTTTTCCTTTGGAAAAATAATTAACAGTAATTATTTATACCTTAGACCATAAGTGAAAATGACACTCATAAGTTAAAATGGTAATACATATATATGGGCTAAAATCATTATCAAGGATAGATAGTTCAGAAATGAACAGCTGTAACCAATGGCCTACATGTCTCTCGTAACACGCGCAACGCAGCATTATGTTGCTGATGTTCCAGCAGCTGTCGCCAAATGAGTGTTCGTTTGAGATCTTGATCATTGAATAGCCAGAGAGAGGCAATGAAATATGTTCCCGATGCTTTCCTCAATAGCAGTATCTTTACTAGACGGGTGATCCTGACCATGACGTGGTTCTGTTCAGCATCGCGTGGTTCAACCAGTGAATACACTCACCATTCTTGCTTAAAGTCCACACCCACCACCTGTTAACCGTGGCTTCACGTATCCCTGATCCCTGTAGGCAATCGAGGTGAAGTTCCGAACTTTCGAGCTCAGATTGCCGTGACAGTCTTTGAATCCGATGCTGTAACCAATCAGCCACCGCGGCCTCATGTGTTAAAATATTAATATATTTATATGTTTTTTTTTTTCACTACAAAATCGGAGATCTCATGGCAGACCTAGCACATGCTAATTGGAAAATTCGTATCATGTGGTCAAAGAAATCGGAGAAAATACTAGGAATATTATCAAATTCATACTGTTTCAGATCATAAAATAATATAGACCCTTGAAATCATCCACCATTTGAAAACCATGATGATCAAACAGACATTTAATACCGATACCGATTGAGTGAGAAAAATAAAAGGAGAATTATTAGCATACCTTGTACAAAGTACAATATGAAAATGATATAGACATTTTTTTTCCAAACAAGAGAAAACCGAAAGTGGAGTGGGAGGAACTTACACGGATAGTAAAATATTGTGATTGACTGTATAATATGAAATCAAAGTGGTAATGTTAAAACCGCCCCAGCCATAAACAAAGTAAATATAGAAAATAACTATAAACGGTAGGGAAGAATCGATTCGAATTTAAATGCTGAAAGTAATAATTTTTTTCAGATAAAGAAAAATGTCTAGATAGGCTGCTTGGCAACTAGATATTAAAGACAAATTTCTGACAAATGGAGGGAAAAGGCATTTATCCCTTTATATCAGCACACTTGAAACGCTTGATTTCAGTTTTTCATTTGGTAGAAAAAAAAGTGACAGAAGTAATGTGATGGAAGTTTTTGTGGGATATTTTTATATTTATTTATTTATTTATTATTATTATTATTATTATTATATATTTTTAAAATCATTATTGCTATCATTTTGTTGGCAGATACATGAAATCAACAAACGGAAAAAGACAGTGAAATGAGAGGTACCTAACTTGAAAATTAAATTCATATCTGGCAAAAGCAACCACAGGGGTGCAGAAAACAATAAGAGAAGGAAATAATGAAGAAGAAAATCAAACTTTTAAAGAAACGAGTGATATCATGCAAATGAGGATACATATGCAAATGAGAATACATATGGAAATAAGGATACACATGGAAATAAGGACACATATGGAAATAAGGATACATATGGAAATAAGGATACATATGGAAATAAGGATACACATGGAAATAAGGACACATATGGAAATAAGGATACATATGGAAATGAGAATACATAAGGAAATGGGGATGCATTTAGAAATTAAGATATACATACATACATATATATATATATATATATATATATATATATATATATATATATATATATGGAAATAGAAATGAATGCATAAATGAGGATAAATATGCCCATGAAGTATGAAAATCAGAAGAAAAAGGATGAACGTAAAAAGCAAAAACAGAGGAATCATAAAAGCATAAATACAGGGGATGGAAAAACTTTCAGCACAGCTTTAAAGGAAGTGCGAATAATCTTCAAATATAAACACGGCAAGGTTATAAAAGACATAGGAAAATGTGACGGAGTTGAGGAACTCTACTCTCCAAATACATTGAAATACACAAGACATGTATCAGAAGTGACACCGGAGGAAGTGTTCTAGTCTCTCAGATGTATGCAAGAGGGAGCAGCCCCGGGAGAAGGAATATCGACGGACCCACTACAGGAGCAGAATTCACAATGAATTAGTACATTTCTCTTTTGCGTAGGCCTACAAAGGGACACTGTAACTTTCTGAATCATGGTGTAATGTAACTGTTATCTCGCCTGACAAGAGGGGAGACCAGAAAGAACTTGCTTACTACAGACCTTTTAGTTTCAAATCAAGTATAACTAAGACATTTCTATAATTCTTACGTTCAGGTAGGACTCTCAACCATATAGGACGAGTCAGCTTATTGAGAAAACCACCGAATTTAATACACAATGACACCGTGGGGACTATGAAATGGATTTTGCCCTCGATAGAGCAAAGGTCAGTGCGCGAGGAAGAAGCTTCTGTGCAAATGAAATGAAAGAAAAAATAGAACTGTTTAGATATTCAGGCAAAGATATACAATATCTTCCAAATTATTCACAAGTTTTCTGCATGAGGGTTATCTGGGAAACAAAGGTATTCTTATGGAAGGGGAATACCTGATGAGGTCCGTGAGTACACATACATAGATCAAATACAAGATTACGAAAACGCATTCCTACCTATTGAAAAGGATTCGGAAAATGGAGGAAGATTTGTTCATACTACGATATAAAGTCATGCAAAATGTCTTTTAAAACTGTTCCTCGGTTGTCTAGAGACCTATGGTCACTTAACTCTGATTGTCGGTTCAGATGCTGTGATGCACAACGTTTTTATTTGGCTCTGTAACGCTTAGCAAAGTGAATCAATAAGGACTCCCAGTTATGACGTATGAATGCAAAACTTGTGCTCTAAGTAAATCAGTAAAGAATAAGTTAAAAAGGCACAGAGAACAGTGAATAGAATGGAAAGTAGCAATATGGATAAAGAGAAACATTCAGCAAAGAACAATTAAGGCGTGGCGGAAGAGGACACATGGGACAGGAGGCAAAGTCTAAGGTGAAGTGATGAGACAGATTTAGCACAGTGCTAAAACAAGGGCTGTTGGAGGCCTTCGTTCAGTAGGACTAGTGATGGTTAATGATGATGTATTTCTTTAATATATATTACACACAGTAACATAAACACCATAAGAATTAATCTGACAGTTTTACTTCGTCTTCTCGATTTTATGAGAAGAGGTCATTACCCTTATGTAGCATACAAATTTCCTTAAAACAAATAGTATTACCGAAGAATATGAAAGAAATTATAGAAAAGAAAACATGTAAAACAAAACAAAACAGAAACTCTTTGTCTTTCTTATTATGTGTTCGAAACTGTGCATTTATATGTCTAAAATTCATATAAGAACTTATCTTAACTTATTTCGAAAGGAGGAAAAAGAATCCTAATGATCAGTCAACACATCAAAATTACGCAAATAAACTAACAGTAATACAAACAACAAATCACAGGAAATGGGCACAATTATACAGTGGTCAGTAAAAACTGTTATATACAGACTATCCATAGAATAAAGGTATCATTCTAGACAGTCTTGAGATTTAAAAATAGCGTCTATTTCTTAGGTGTTTTTGTATCTCTATTGTAATGAGGTCTCAGTGTCTGGCGGACTCCCGGCCCTTGGCGCCATGTAAGTCCTTGGTAATTTGATTTTTGTTGGCAGTCACTGAAACCCCTGAATCCCCGAAGAATTCCCTGGAGCATGGCACTGTTGCTCAGACTCTGCTCTCTCTTGCAGGGGTTTCCGCTCCGACTCCTTTAGACAGTCTTACCAGGAGTTGGGACAAAGCGTGAGTATTGTCATGGGGTTTCAGTCTGAATACTTGAAAAAAAAATTATATTGATTTCACGTTGCTATTCAGTACTGAATATAGAGTGATGAATGTCAATAGTCTGGTGTAGAGACATTTAATTATCTATATGACGTTCGTTGGTATATGTTCTACAGAATTACATATATGAATGTGAATGTAGACTATACAGTTTCAGAAAAAAATATTCCAGTACGTGTGTAAATTCTGAGTAAAAAAAAAGAAAAAAAAAGAAGAAATATCCCATAGGCTACAACTGGTTATAGATTTCAGTATTATAAAACAGGTTTAACCAAATATAAACTCATTTCCCTCTGGGGGAATCCATTACAAGTTCAGCAAAAGGGGCCCAGCAACCAATGGACAGAGCTGGAACAAAGCCAGCAAGATAATGGAACAGCCGCAAGGACCATTAAGCATAAACCGATGTAAGCCTTTCATTAATGCCCTGTATCTAGCCGCCTAAACATTCGTAAAATTAACCACACGGCTACGAGAGAGAGTAAGGCCATCCTTTGTATATTTACTCTCTCATTTTTTATTCTTTTTCTACTTTGGTTTCTCTTTCTCTTCTCTGTTTATTCTTGTCTTTTTTTCATCTTTTTCCTCTATGTTTACTCTTTCCTCTTTTATCTCCCTCTCTTCTTTTATTTCAATTTCTCCTCTCTGTTTACTTTTTTTCCCTCTCTGTTTACTCTTTCTCCTTTTATTTCCCTCTTTTCTTTTATTTCTCTTTCTCCTCTTTGTTTACCCTTGTTCCTTTTGTTTCTTTTTCTCATATCTATTCACATTTTTTCGTGTATTTTCTTTCTTCTTTTATTTCTCTTTCTCCGTTTTGTTTTCTCTTTAGCTTTTTTTATCTTTTGTTTTCTCTCTGTTTACTCTTTTTCCTTTGATTTTCCTCTCCTCTTTTATTTTCATTTTTCTCCTCTGTTTACTTTTGCTCCTTTTATTTCTCTTTCTCCTCTCCATTTTATCCCCTTTTCGTGCATTTCTCTTTCTTCATATATTTCTCTTTCTCCACTCTATTTACTCCCCGTCCCTTTATTTCCCTTTCTCCACTCTACTTACTCTTTCTCCTTGAAACACTTTCTTGACGCACGAATCGATAGTCGCCCGGTAGATCTCCTAGGGTTAAGACGAAGGCAAAAAAAAAAAAAAAAAAAAGGAGAAAAAAGCAGATAACATTATCGGCTTACGCAGCGGGGACAGACTGTCTCAGAGTGCATTTGGATCCGCAGTGTTTAGGCCTACGAGAAATTTGGTCGCTGCCGAGTGAGGGAGATGACGAGAGCCGCAGCCACTTTGCAATTCAGTGAGTCTGTGAGTCCACATTGTTATTCATGACATGCCTTTTTTTTCGTGATCTGGAAGACGAGCCTTCGAATTCATTTATATTTAATTGGATTCTTTGGATCAGCGACGGAAGGGGAGGGAATCTCGCAGCGAAAGGAGTCTTTCTCTCAGTCTCTTCATTTGTCTTTTACCTTTTTCCAACACACATATACATGTACATAATATGTGTGTGTGTGTACATATATACATGTGTACACACCACACACACACACACACACACACACACACACACACACACACACACACACACACACACACACACACACACACACACA
>NC_051398.1:37725824-37728324 GCF_015228065.2 Penaeus monodon
GGCCTCGTTCTCAACAACACCCTCTGGGGTGTGTTCATACCACTTATCTGAATGCTCAAGCCCATGTTTCCTACACAAATCCCAGTGTACTTTCTTTGCCACGTTATCGTGACGTCTTTTGTACTCTTTCTGGGCTAATTTCTCGCACTCTGAAACAATATGCTGTATACTTTCACCTCTTTTACCACACATTCTACACAGTGGACTATCGCTGCTCTTATCTATATAATGCTTCACGTAGTTGGTCCTTATTGCTTGCTCTTGTGCAGCACATAGGAGAGCTTCCGTTTCAACCTTCAAATCACTCCATGACAGCCATTCCCAAGATTTAACCCTGTCTACCTTTTCTGGCATCTCTCTAACGAATTGCCCATGCATTGCCTTTCCTTCCATTTTTGTTTGAGCTCTTCTGCCTTTCTCCTTTTGAATTCTTCCCTCTCCATTGTTTCCTCTGTCTGTATGGTTCCTGATGCACACACACCTCTTATCAACAACTCCTCTGAGTTTGCCACATAAAAACCTAAGCTGTTTTCTTCTCCTTTTACACATTGTTCCACACTGATAAGGCCACGACCTCCTTCCTTCCTTTTCATATATAGTCTGTCTACATCACACTTTGGGTGCATGGCACCATACATTGTCAGTTTTTTTCTTGTCTTTCTGTCGATACTTTTCAGTTCACTCTCTCTCCAGCTTATTATTCCTGCTCCATATCTGAATATTGCTACTGCCCAAGTATTAATTGCAGTTACCTTGTTTCTTCCATTCAACTTGGACTTTAGAATTAACCTCAGCCGTCGTTTATACTCCTTCATTGTTTTCTCTTTCATTTCCTTCTCCTTCACCTTATCTAATTCCACAATACCCAGATAAGAATATCCTTCTTGTTCAACTTCTTTTATTATCTCATCATTCGGTAATTCTATGCCCTCACATATTACAATCTTCCCTCTTTTTAAGACTAGTACCCCACATTTCTTGATTCCAAATTCCATGCCTATATCAGTACTAAAAATGTGAGTAGTCTGTATTAGGGAGTCTATCTGTTCTTCACTCTTGGAATATAGTTTTAAATCATCCATAAAGAGTAGGTGATTAAGTTTATACTCCTTTTTCCCCCCACTCAGCATACATTTACCTTTCTGAGTAATAACGATAATGGTATCATGCTCAAGACAAATAACAATGGTGACAAACTATCCCCTTGGAATATCCCTCTTTTAACATCCACTTCGCCAAATTCCTCTCCATTGGAAGTTAAGGACAACTTCCACTGCACCATGCTTATTTGCAAAAACTCTCTCACGTTACCAGCTATTCCAAACATTTCTATGCACTCACTAATCCAACTATGGGGAACGAAGTCATAAGCTTTCTTATAGTCTATCCACGCCATAGCCAGATTAGTGTGCCCTTTCCTGCAATCCTTCAGGATTGTTTTGTCAATCAATAACTGATCTTTTGTATCCCGGCTCTTTCGCCTGCAACCTTTTTGTTCATCAGGTAGTAGCTGTTCTCTTTCTAGGTAATCGTACATTTGATCAGCTATGATTCCTGTCATCATTTTCCACATCAGTGGAAGGCATGTTATCGGCCTATAGTTCTCAACCGCATTCCCTTTCCTGGGATCCTTCTGGCACAACACTGTCCGTCCATGTGTTAACCATTTGGGAAGGGTATCCGTTCCCATCAAAATCTTATTTAGTTGATCAGCAATTCTGTTGTGCATGTTGGTCAGGTTTTTGATCCAATATCCTTGGACACCATCTTTGCCTGGAGACTTCCAGTTTGGCATTTACTTTGCTTGTTTTCTGACATTTTCAATACTTATAGTGACCCCTTCCTGTGAGTGTCTCCCTTTAACTTCATCCTTTAACTCAGACAGCCATTCTGCACCTTTGTTATGTTCCTTCTCCACTGTCCAAATATCACCCCAAAACCTTCTACTCTCCTCATCATCTGGTACCTCGTTTGCTCTAGCTTTACCCCCATTCAATTCCTTGTAATTTTTTTCTGGTCAACACTAAATGTTCGATTTTGTCTGAACTGGTTAATCCTTTGATCGTATCTCTTAATTTTTGCACTTTTGGCAATCATTCTTTGTTTAAATTCTTCAACCACAGTTTTAATACCTTTCTTATTCACCCGATATTTCTCTTTCAGTCTCTGCAATTTTTCCCTTTTATTGTGGCTGAGTTCACCTCTTAAGTCTCTCTCTAGTATATTTACATCTTTCCTTATTCTTTTGATATCATCGCCAATGCGGCGTTTCCACCAAGGATCTTTCTTAGCTCTAAATTCCATCTTCTTTAACCCTAGCTGTTCTGCAACCCATACAGTTGCTGCCCTTATCAGTTCATTAGTTTCTGTGATGTTTTTGGTTTCAATGTGGCGAATCACTTGATTTACTCTATTCATTTCTCTCTTCAGTTTGTTCTTATCAACCTCTTTAAAGGATATTCCTTCTGCTGTTTTCTTTTCAACATGAATTTTTCTTAGA
>NC_051398.1:37745824-37748324 GCF_015228065.2 Penaeus monodon
CGGTGGCTGAGTGGTTAGAGCATCGGACTCAAGACAAGCACAATGGCAATCTGAGTTCGAGGGTTCGAGTCACCGTCCGCCGCGTTGTTCCCTTGGGCAAGGAACTTCACCTCGATTGCCTACCTAGCTAGTGGGTGGCCAAGCCAGCCCAAGTCAGTGCTGGTCCCAAGCCCGGATAAAATAGAGAGAATGATTACCTAAGAGGCACTCTCCGTGGAAAGGAACTGGGGACCCTACCACGTACTCACTCCAAGAGCATCACAACATGAAAACTACAATTAAGTATCATGCTGTGACCACGGAGGCTCAAACATGAACCTACCGTAAAAAAAAAAGCTCTGATAAACTAAGAATGTAAGAATGATTTATCCCAAATACAAAATTTGATACCGCATCGAGGGACATAGTTCATCAGTCTCATCATTTCTACAGCGCTGGACATGTTGAGTGAGTACTACACTCCCTACAGTGAGACTAGAAAGATATATTGGAAAAGAAAACATCAGCAGCAAAACTTATTGACTTTTTAATAAGATTACAGGATGAAACTTAGAAAAAAAGTTCTTCGATGCGTTTTGGAAGATTAATCGTCAAACATCCCTTAATGAAATAATAACTTGTTCAGGCAATCATCATCCTAACAAACAGAACCGATATTTCAGTTGAAATAAACAGAGCAGGTGACACCCACAAATACACATATGAAAAGTCACACAAGTGAACCACGACGCTAGCCCCGCGGGATCAGTTAGTCAAGATATAAAAAGTTCCTTAGTTTTATTTAGGCCTAAACCGTGGTCTTGAGGATTTCGTTTTTTTTTGCGAAATGTTGAGCAAGTCACGCATGGTAATGTTTACTGATACTAGATTACAGTTTCAAGGAAGTATAGTAGGCTTTTATCGTTTTTTTTTTTTTATATTCTATTTACATATATTTTCCATTTCACTTTGTGTCCTAGAAAATACTATAGTCAACGGTAAATGATAGCAACGTGAGGCCATGCTATTTCAACATAGTAAACATTTGTGTATGCGTTCCCCCTGACAGATTCCATTCAAGTTTTAATCTTTTGAATTTCGGGCTGGGATCCTTGTTTTTCAGAGGGCCCAAGCGCCCGCCAGTATCAAAGATCCATATATATATATATATATATATATATATATATATATATATATATATATATATATATATATATATATATAGTTTGTGTGTGTGTGTGTATGTGTATGTGTATGTGTATGTGTATGTGTATGTGTGTGTGTGTGTGTGTGTGTGTGTGTGTGTGTGTGGTGTGTGTGTGTGTGTGTATACATATATGCACATATATACACATATCACACACACACACACACACACACACACACACACACAACACACACACACACACACACACACACACACACACACACACACACACACACATATATATATATATACATATATACATATATATGGGGCCGCGGTGGCCGAATGGTTAGAGCTTCGGACTCAAGACTGTCACGACGGCAATCTGAGTTCGAGGGTTCGAGTCACCGACCGCCGCGTTGTTTCCCTTAGGCAAGGAACTTCACCTCGATTGCCTGCCTAGCCACTTGGGGACCAAGTCAGCCCAAGTCAGTGCCGGGTAAATAGAGATGGTGACTCGGAAAAAAAAAAAAAAAAAAACACCGGGCGGAAGGCAATTGGCAAACCACCGCTCTAAATTGCCAAGAAAATCATGGAAGCCCATGATCGTCAAGACCGCGGTGGCCGAATGGTTAGAGCGTCGGACTCAAGACTGTCACGACGGCAACCTGAGTTCGAGAGTTCGAGTCACCGACCGCCGCGTTGTTTCCCTTGGGCAAGGAACTTCACCTCGATTGCCTGCCTAGCCACTGGGTGGCCAAGCCAGCTCAAGTCAGTGCTGGTCCCAAGCCCGGATAAAATAAGAGAGAATGATTACCTAAAAAAAAAAAAAAAGGTACCACCGGCACTCTCCGTGGAAAGGAACTGGGGACCCTACCACGTACTCACTCCAAGAGCATCACAACGTGAAAACTGCAATTGAGTATCATGCTGTGACCACGGCGGCTCAGACATGAACCTACCGTTAAATGATGATACATATATATATATAAATATATATATATATATATATATATATATATATATATATATATATATATATATATATATATATATATAAGCACACACACACACAAACACACATACACATATACACACACACTCACACACTCACACACATAAACACCACACACAATACGCACACACACACATACCCCACACACACACACACCCCACACACATACACACATTATATATATATATATATATATATATATATATATATATATATATATATATATATATATTTTTTTTTTTTTTTTTTTTTTTTTTTTTTTTTTTTTTCTTTCTTTCTTTTTTATGGAAAGGTTCATGTTTGAGCCGCCGTAGTCACAGCATGATAATTGTAGTTTTCATGTTGTAATGATATTGGAG
>NC_051398.1:37755824-37759392 GCF_015228065.2 Penaeus monodon
AAATAACATTATTCAAAGCAATGATAAAGGGCACCATGAATAACGATACATCATTAGTATCCCATTTCCCGTTTCCATGAAGAGAATCTGAAATAAAAAAATAAAAGCCAAAAAACATTAATTTAGTATTTTACACGTCATGCAAGCAGCCATGTGCAGTTACTGCGTTATTTGAATTTGTACGAAAAATTAACATGTATTCGTATATAAAGAGAAACGAATACTTTTGATAGATTCGTTAAAACATATATTGTATAGTATTTATAACTATGTACAGTACAATGAAATCAAACAAAGGAGACACTTTAACGCCGACAGTTGTAAAGCAGGACGAAAATAGACACCATCCAGTTCTTTGGAAGCATATATATATATATATATATATATATATATATATATATATATATATATATATATATATATATATATATATATATATATATATATATATATATATATATATATATATATATATATATATATACATATCATGTTGGAAAATGACATTCGTAAAGGCTATTATCCACCACATATTTTACCGCTGCAGAGCAAGGATAAAGGAGACCGTTAGTGTCATAAAGAACACGAATTGCGGTGCGTTACGCCTCAGCCAGCTAATGAAAAACGCCCATTTCGTCTCGCCAGATAGTACAGGTAAAAATTTATCTTTGCGGATTACAAAATATTGTAGACCGACCGACCGACCGACGGCCTTGGCGGTTCGTCAGAATTGGAACCAGTCAAAGTTTTATCTCGCTTGAATATATCTAGAGGCTTTTTATTTTTTCATTTTTTTTTCAGGAAAGCTGAATTTGGAGTCCGGGGCCATAGCTTTGTCGTGATCGAATTTGTGTACCAAAAGTGCATAAGCATGAAGTCATATATAGAAAGGATCTACAAAATGAGGCTGGAGCGCAACAGCGCGACATAAATCAGAGGAAGACGAAGCACCTGCGCAGGGAATAATGTCTTGCGTGGCAAATGCATTGTAAATTAGTCTACTAATAATTCAGAGTAACATTTCATCATCAAGAAGGAAGGCACATCCGAAATAACATTAGTGGTCCGTGTTCGTGAAAACGCGTACCTGAGGGCTGCTAGATTACCGAAGTACGTCTGCTATACGGAAAACCGCCAAAGATTTCTGACGTAGATGGTGAATACTGACGTCACGTTTCCATGGCTGTTTCCATGGCTGCGGTAATTTACGGAAATCCATATCTTAGACTCGGGGGGGGGGGGTAAAAGAGTAATAGCAGGAGGGAAAATACTGTAAAGACTTTAATTCCCCAATTATCTAATTACACAAAATAACTCGAAACGGTACGTAAAAAAAAAAAAAAATTGCGTGAATAATCCTCCTCACAATACTAGTTGGAAGGTAAAAACTTGCCTTGTCTTTCTTATGATTTTAATATCTCTATCAAATGAAAAAAGTAAATAACTTATTTTATCTATCCTACTTTCTAGATATATCAAGAATCAGGGGATGGGTCGGATTTCTTATTTTACACTTTTGTAGCTGAAAGTAATAAAATAGTAAAGGTTCACAGTCCAAGAATAGTATCCCTTAAATGCAAAGTTTTTGTTTTAACCCTCAATTTAAAGAACATGGTGGTAAATAAGGCTACGGAAATTTGGCCTCCCTTGGCGAAAGACACATGAGAAAGAGGGAGGGCAGGCTCGAGGCTCGACAGGACGTCACGCTGTCACCTTTTTTTAATTATTTGTATATTTTATTGTTGGTCTTTTGTAACGGCCCCCTACGTCAGTGGATACCATTAGTAACCTATGAGCTAATATTAAAAAGTAAAGATAATTATATTGGTTTATATATATCCACGCTGCCACTCTCCTAGTAAAACACCAGAACTCATAATTTCTATTTTTTCCCTATGTTAGTTTCGTGCTTATCTTTAATTGATTTCAATAAATTCAAGGGCAAAATCTAATGGTCCAAAATACGTACTAGACCAGTGATTCTTAAACAGGGGGCAAGCTTCCCTAGGGGGCGTTAGTAATTTTCAAGGGGTGCGCTAGCTCTTGTGAAATAGCAGGAATTTCTTTAACTGTATTTATTGTTCTCTTAACGAAAGCGTGGTCAAACAATGGGAAGTTTAGTAATCATGTAATTAGTCGATACTCAATAAAAAGACTAAGAACACATTTTTAATTTTCTTCACTGATACAAGGGGGGGCGTGGAGGGACAGTCCTAGAGCAAGCATATTAATGAAAAAGGTTAAGAGCCACTGCACTGGACACTGAACACTACAAGCGTTTTAATTAGGTATTGGTATGAAGAAAGTAGTTACCATTGTTATTTCTCTGAATGTATAAACGCGCAACCATATTCGCGCACGCTCACACATACCTGTGAGTGATTTTTCATATCCCGTATAAAATTTTGTTTACTTGAAGTATCCCAATGATTAGATTCCTCTTTACCCGGTGGCCTTTTATTCTACTCGGATCACATGCTACAGCAAATGAGTTGGTAATGTGAATATTACCAGGCAACGCACTTTAATAACGGGACTCTCAAATAATTAGTTGAAACATGACGAAATTCCCCGTAGAATATTCTTAAATGTTTAAATGTCCAGCACTAACCTCTGCAACAGAGCTCAGGTTAGTTACTTATAGTATTAGATATCTTCTTTACTTACAGCTTCCGACGAAAAGGAATATCAGAATCAAAACACGCTGTGGAAAGGCTATGCATCGAAAAATCACGTGGCTGCATCTTTTTTCCAAATATCTCCAATTCTTAAATCATGCCCTAGCATTAGGAAAAGAGGCAAAAGAGACGTAGGTTAAAAACAAAAAACTGTACATAATTTTTGCTTAAAAATATTGTTCACAAAAAAAGTAAAAAAAAAAAAAAATGCGGTAAAATGAGCACAGAAGAAGGAAAGGGAGGGGAAAAAGGTAAAAAAAGGCATCAGGGAAAGGAAGGGGAAGAGAACGAGTGTGTGAGTGCGGCTTGCAAAGGAGGACGATTTATGGCCAGGAGGCGTCAACCGAAGATTTCCACCACGTATCGAACTGCTTACGAAGAAGAACTGAAAAGCCTTTCTGTGTTTTTATAGTTATATGGCTCTTTTTGTCTACTGCTATTACTACTCTTGTTACTACTTTCTTTGTCGCTACTATTATTGTTTCAATTGTTGTTGTTGTTATGTTATCATCTACATTTATTTGTTAATTGGGTGGATTCTTGGTTTGCTTAAGATATTGGTTTGTCTGCAGGACTATGCGAAGAGTTAATGACATTGTGGTGAAAATTTATAGGTGGTGTGGCAATCGGATTAAATTGTCATCTTTTAAATTTTATTATTATCATTATTATTGTTTTTTATTATTATTATTATTATTATTATTATTATTGTTGTTGTTGTTGTTCTTGTTGTTGTTGTTGCTGTCATTATTATTATTGTTATATTATCATTATTATTATTATTATTATTATTGTTATTATTATTATTATTATTATTATCATTATTATTATTATTATTATTATTATTATTATTATTATTTTTATTATTATATTAATTGTTATATTATTTA
>NC_051398.1:37759492-37781690 GCF_015228065.2 Penaeus monodon
CGGCATCCCGCGCTACTAGTCACGCCCCTTTGCATCTGGCCTTTGCAAACACTCTACTCGAGGAATTGTCTCGGACGCAGCTCTTCTTAGGGGGCACACTCTAGGCCCCTTGCCGGACCTATCTCTTCCGGCACGCCTGTGCACTACGTCTCAACGCTAGTATTTACGTAACCTTCGAACCAGACCGTGCGTTTCTCTACACCAACTATACGGGGGTATTTCAACAGCAAACTCCGCACAAACAAGAAGCACCTCATGCTCACTCTCTCTTTCTCTTTCTCTCTCTCTCTCTCTCTCTCTCTCTCTCTCTCTCTCTCTCTCTCTCTCTCTCTCTCTCTCTCTCTCTCGTTCGCTTTCTATTTTTCTCTGTATCTTTAATCCACTTTTTTCATCTTGATTCACCTCGATGCCAGTGTGCTTCTCTTTAAGCAACGCCTCAGAAGGACTTCCATCCCAAGGACACACAGGGACAGTGCCGTGCCAGCTGCGAGGAGTAGAAAGGCTGACCCTGTCTTGGCGAGTGACAGGGGGGGAGCGGCGTTGGACAGGGGTGGGGTCGCGCTTCTCCCAGTCCTTCAGGATTTGCTCAGCAATCCTGCACTTCGCATCCTCACTAACCTGAGCGAGAAGAGAAAGGAAAACGGGAGATTAAGTATTAAGATTCGCAGTCATTGATTAAGGAGTGTATTTTCTCGGTTAATCATACAGTTATTCTGATATGACTTGGTTGTGTCTGTTGGATTAGTTAGGTAATTTAGAATTCAAAATTAAACCTACATGAGAAATGTGCATACACGTTCAAACTATTTATCTTTAAATACTCGCAATCCTTAAATCCTTAAAAGTAGACCCCTTACGACATGTTATAAATCTAAAAGCACAACCTGTTATCAAAGAGGTCTTTCAGCTGCGATTTCTTCGTAACCGCCACGCTGACGAAGAGAGTAATATATTTCTCCTTCGTCAGAGCCAGCATGCGACTGTCGCTGCCATACCTGAGAAGGAGAGGCTTGATTTTATCCCGTCAAATAGCGCCTTTAAAGAAGGGACGGTGTATATTGTGATTTTAGTGGTTGGGTTTATAAAGTTGATCTGTTTACATATTCAGTTTGTTTACAAAATGAGTCTATTTCTTTAATATAATTTTGTTACTCGTCATATATATACGCATACATAGATATTCATGATCTCAATTAAGTATCTTACCATACTTTATCAATAAAAAGCAGCTTCTGCTCTAATAATCATATCAGCACAAGTAAAATATCTATCTTCATCAATACATGCTTAGCAATTTTATTCTTATTTGTTTCAAGCAAGAAAATTCCAACCTACTGGTAACTGTATTCAGGACTCTGTTGTGAGGTACACGTTCTTTCCCTCCAACACCTTTGCAAAGCCTATGTCATTGGTGGCAACGCTTCCCCATTTTCCTCAGCTTGTATATTCGACCAGGCTTTTTGGTACACAGGGTTAGCTGAGAACTGGAAGAATAAAACCAAAACTGCGGCAAAAAGAGCAATGGGAACTATTTGTAAAGATGCATAAGGTATGTTCTGTCCGTATCTCATGTATTGACCTTCATATCTATCAGATTTTATTCATCATGATCCGCTCCATTTGACCTTTAAAACATCCTCTTGCCTGTGCTCTTGAGGACCATCAGCTGGTGACTATTGACAACGGGTGAGTTCAGCCAGGGTGGTAAATGGCAGCAAAAGTCGGTTCACGGAAAGGGCTGAGATGAGAAAAGATGTGTAGTGGATATAGGTGATCGTGCCAGCAGGAGCGCCGTCAGCAGAACGATACGACCCGCCGTTCCTTGAATATCCTGCTGGTCCCTGTTGGAAAGTTAACAAGAATATACATATTATCTGATGTCAGAAAAAAGATGGGGGGGGGTTACGTTTTAGACGGCAAAAGAAGAGTCAGTAATGTCTGGAAGCATCAGAAGGGAAATAAATTTGCAGAATACGCTGGAAAGAAATGGCGAAGGGGATGTGGTGGAAATTAGAAATTACTTGGTGTGACACGGTTCACCAACCTTGTTGACAAGCTGCCCTAGTATGAGCAGTATGCCGTCGACATAGTGAACTTGGCCCCCGACGACCTGCTGTAACGCGTTATGAGGGTTATGCAGGACCCATGAACAGTATCATCATTACAGCGCCTGCCCAGCATCCAAGCTGAACTCCTGAGTGTAGCTTGACCAAGAGATTCCAGAACTGGTTGTTCCTGGCGACGGAGGACCAGGACGTGCCTGGCAAGTGGTGAGGGATGGAATGTTAAGGGCTGAACGAAAATCAATACTGTAAAAACTATGTGTTACTGGGCGCATACTAGAATGATACTGAACGATGAAAGAAATCAGTAGTACTATATATATCCATATCGATCTGATGCAGTGAAAATAACTGAATTAACTGTCGCACCTGTCTAAGAGCAGCGGGAGAGTGAAGTCACCACCATCTCCCTGGGAAGCGTCCTGCCGATTGCCACAATGACGTCGCCTTGTCGGCTATGAGGTCGCTACCATGCCGTTCAGGTTCCGTCGGGCTGCAACGTCCCCAAGCGCGATCCTCAGGGCGAGACCAACTGCATCTGCAACAGCAAAACATAAATAAAGCAAAAAGGGGAGAGAGGAGGAGGAATGTGAAAAGCATGATGTTAAATCTAAAGAGTGGAGAAAGTTTGGAAAACTGAACAGAGGGAGCAAAAACCTCTTCATATATACACACAGTAACGTTTACACAAAGTTAAAAAGAAATCAACCATAATAAGAAATGAAATTGAATCGTAATGTGTAGAACTCGTCAAGCGTTCCTCATCAGGACGAATAAATAACCGAAATAGAACCGTTTCGGTTATCTGTTCGTCTGATGAGGAACGCTTTTGACGATTCGAAAACGTTAGGGTGTTATTCATTCCTTATTGTGGCTGTTCCCTTCAGTTTTTCTTCACTTTCGCATGATGATTGGATCCTTCAGAGCTCCGTTATGAAAGTTTATTGTATATTGCTTATTATTTAATACTAAGTGAAAGAGCTCAGTTATGGTTAATGACTTGATAATTTTTATAACACTTATGAATTACTTTTTTCATTTCAGTTACTATTTTGATTATTGATTACACTGATCTAAGCAATAAATAAAAATGTAAGCAGAACTAAACAGTCATTAAAATGTTCGTGGTGGTACTCGTAGAACGAAGAACAAAAACAAAGAGCACAGCACAGTAGCAAATTATAAAAGAGAATAAGTAATCTGAAATAATAAACAGATAAAAAAGGTGGAATATCAATCAGCAGGAGGTAGTGAGGAACTGGAGAACAACTTTGCCACCGTTTCACGGGATTTTTTATATAGTACTTTTAGAACTTGTACGTATTTTCTCTCTCTTTTTTTAATAGCTTGGGGGAATTTTGGGGTATCCTTAATAACAAATTTCCTTTTCCGGGCAAGGGAATCATTAAGACCTATTCAGTCTAATAAGAAGATTTGTTCTTCTAAACCTTTTTATCATTCTGTTATTAAGAGGGTTATACATCTTTTTTCATAACCTCGGTTTTATGAATTTACTTTTTGAATTGTGGTATTTATTGGTAGGTATTTCTGGAGAAGTTCCTTTATTTTTATATGCTTTGTTTCGGTTCAGTATGTCAAAAGATGTCTCAAGGAGGCTAATGACTCTGGCAGCTTAAAGTGCGAAAGGCTTACGTGAAGTTGAGGGAACGCTCCATGATGGCCATGATATCTACGAAGGAGCCTGTGACACGATAGTCGCCTTTCGGGCCGTAGTCAGGGATGGTGAGAGGTTGGAACTGAAGGCGAACACATGGCCATATTATGAACACTTATAACGTTCAAAATCACTGTCCAGAAGATTAACATGTATTTTTTTTTCAATATCATAACATATCATCTGTTATGCCATTCGTGCTCCAAGATTGTTCAGTCAGCTCATACTAAACTCTACTTCCCCTCCCTCTGCTCAGTCTTACGTCATCCGCCATGCACCGGAGTGTAGCCCCGTCCAGGTCACCTCTTCGGCTGGCTACCTCCTCTCGCGGCCCGATGAGCACGCCCGCCCCCAGCAGCAGCCTCAGCCCTTCACTCACTCTGCAAGTCCTGCGCAAGTCCTTAATGAAACCGAGTGGACCGTGCACCGCCAGGGACGTGTCTTCAGGCCTTCGTCAGCATCAGCGCCAGATTCAGGACGAGGGACAGAGAAGAAGGTCCGAATTTCAGAGCCTGACCCCGAGGTAGCCAGCATCCAACCCGTTTCAGATGTACTGGGAGATCTAGCGTGACCTGATATTGCTCCCAAAGCATCACTCTGCGTCCTTCTCCGGCACGGCCACTTGTAACTGATACAACAGTCAACGATCATTACCATTTATGATTTATTATCATCATTATCAAAAAAAAAAAAAAAAAAAAAAAAATTATCATTATCAATACTATTATTATCACTACTATTATCATCATTTCTATCATATCATTACTACTACTTCTACTATACTAACTACACACACACATAACACAACACCACACACCACAAACACACCACACACACACACACACACACCTACACACATATCTATCTATCTATCTATCTACTATCAACTATCTATCTATTTATCTATATCTATATTTATATATATACACCATTATTACCATGGTTATTATTATCATTATTATCATTCTTTATCATATTGATATGATCCTTCTACTATTAATATAGTTTTCATTATTATCATTATTAATGTCAATTTATATCATCCTTATTATTATTATATTACTATTATTATCATTAATAACAGTAATGACAATGATAATAATAATAGTAATGATAATAATAATAATAATAATAATAATAATAAAAAGTAATAATAATAAAATTATTATTATCACTATCATATTACTATTATTATTATTATTATTATCTTTATTATTATCATCATAATTACCATATTAATATCATAATTATTATTATTAAGTGCCAAGGAACTTCATCGTATTTAGGTTCGTTTTACCTAAAATTATGTAAATCAGCGCACGCGCGCGGGCAATGCGTGTGTGCATGGATGCACCCATTAAGTATCATGCTGTGTCCACGGTGGCTCAAACATGAACCTACCGTTAAAAAAATCGTTATGATACTAATCGTTATGATGCTAATCAGTATCATCACTCATTATCACTATCGTTATTATTATCATTATCTTCACCATCCTCATTACCACCCTCATCATCACCATCATCACCATCACCATCACCATCACCATCACCATCATCACATATTTTATTATTCTGCAGGCAGCCAAATACCTTAGTTATCTAGTCAGGGATCTTTTGCAATAGTAATATCTATTGATTGGCCTAAATTACATAGCCATCAGATTGATGCATCTACTAACAAAACGGTCGAAACTAGAAGTCCAATCATAGCGAGCAAATGAACACGCCACAAAGCTTACCTGCGTCATCACACTTACGTAGACGTTCTTCAACAGACTCGAAAGGTGCCGTCCGACAGAAGGAGAAACCTGAGGCCCCGACCCATGCTTTCCCAAGAAGCCGTTCGAGAGTGTGGGCGTGGGCGGGAGGAACATCGGCAGAAGGATCACCAGCTGCCGATTCGACCGCCGTGCCGAAGCGAGAGGGCGAGGGTCGAGGGCATTCCCCATCCCGACCCCGAATCCCCACTGCTTCGAGGCGAGCAGAAGGGCCCTCTTGGTCGTGGTCTCCAGCGAAGAGGTTTCTGAAACGAGGGATTTCTTCATTTTTTTTTCTGTGAAGACTTGTCATGTGATTTTAATTGTACAAACTATGGTTAATTGCGAGTAAAAGTTGTTACTCAACGAGTTCTGTTTGAAAGTGAAATTATGTGCACAATAAAAAGGTTTGAGTTGGCCTGTCAAGCTGTTTACGTATCTGGACTTCGGCGCAGCAAGGCAAAATGGCAACGTGGAAAATTATGTAAAGTACACACAAACACACACACTTACACACACATATATATAAACAGTTGTAAGCCTAGTAACACCAAAGCAGGACGTCATCAGGATTCCTTCCTGTGTTCTGGACGATTTTACGGGGATAAACACCCTCACTTGGGTTGTCCTTATACCCAGAGTGTGCGTGGTGTGTGTGGGTGTACATACACCAAATTGTGTCGGATACTATGGTCAGGGAATCTAGAAAAAACAGTGCTTAGTAAAAATTACGAATACTGAGTGTGGTGCTAAGTTAACAGGGTGCTATACCTGTTACCTCGGGAGAGGTACATTAGACTGGCCTTTCCGGAGGACACGTCTTCCGTCGATAAAATAAGGTGGATGAGGGAGGTTAGCCAGTTGCCGCCCCTCCAAGAGGAAGGCCCGCTAGACATGGTCCAGGGGAAATGGATATCCTCGCGCTACGTCTATGTACGACGGGAACAACAATAATATGTGGCCATGATGGTTAATGGCACTGTTGCGGGGATCTCCCTGCAGAACAAAGACGACTACCAGCCTAAAAAGAAAAAAATACGGGGAATACCTGGTTACCAGGTTCCCGAAGGAGGCCGCCGCTGAGGAAGCACTGCATCTTCCGGGTGTTTTTAAAGCCCGGAGGATTTATAAGGACGGACAGCCCTTGAACAGGCTCATCATTGTATGGAGCGGTGAACAGCCGCCACCTAAAGAGTACATAGATACATAGAGCCGAACTCCATTCGACCATGGTGCTCAGAGGTTGTGGTCTGCTACAAGTGTCAGGGTTATGGCCACGTAGCTAAATATTGCAGGAAGGAAACAGCGTGTGCTGTCTATGCAGAAGCTCACCAGGCAAAGGACTGCCCTGCAAGAAACAACGAAAAGGACAACGACAACGAAGACGCAGCCATCATCGTGAAGAGGTGCGTTAGGTGCGGAGCGGAAGGTGTGACGGCCTGGCAGCGTTACTGCCCCCACAAACAGCCACAAGCACCCCCCCCCACCTGCCCCGACCGTACCCATCGACCGCGGAGTGACGATGCCCAGCCCAGCCACACCCACCCACCCAGGGCCGTGTGACGTCACCAACCCACAGGAATTCCCGCAACTGCCAGGGGGATGGATACGGTCGAGGAAATAAGAAGCATCAGGCAAGAGATTGCTGAAATGAAAAAAAGCATCAGGCAAGAGATCGCTGAATTGAAAAAAAAATGATAATGGAAAACAAAAGTGATCGTGTAGACAGGGAAAATGTGCGTTCTGATGATGTTAGTGATGTTGAAAATACGAATGAGGTCTCTGATATTATTATTACGCACGACGAGCCATCTGAAAACAGTGACAGTAAAAATGCCGCCGACGAAGATGCGCAGGAAACGGACGAACTGTGGGACATCACTCAGAAAATGGTATCAGGTACGGATTATGCGTATAGTATCAATACGCGGAAAGCGCGCAGGCAGATAAATAAACAAGATGCAACACAGATACGTAATGCAGTACAAGAAATATGCAGACTGAAGGGTTTCATCAAACACAAATTTGACCAATCAGCTAATCATAGGGTGTGATGGGGGACAAGAAAACAATTACTTTTCTTTCATGGAATATACGTGATGTCAACCGTAGAATTAATGACTTGCTTTATTATATTCATAACAATAATGTTGACGTTATCTGTTTACAAGAGCCCTTCACATCAGCCACTAAAATAAAAACCGCCCCTAGAATTAGAGGCTACCACTCCTATACGAACTCAGGAATGACAGGCCTATTGATTTATGTCAGTGACACCATACCGCATAAGTTGGTGCAGAAATCTAATGACAATAATGTGCAATATCAGCATTTACATATTCAAACAGCCTCTGGATTTTTCTCTCTGTACAATGTATACGCAAGGTGTAGAAAGTTTCAGACTGATTCACTGCCCAACTTTCAGAATCACGGCACAATATGCATGGGAGATTTTAATGCTAGACATTATACATTTGGAGACAGTCAATGCAATGAAAATGGCGAAGAGTTCCGACATTTTGTGAACAACAGATCTATGACAGTATATGATAAAGACAGGCAAACTCACGTGGCGGGGAGCAGGCTAGATTATGTAATAGGAAGGGATCTTGTGCATGGAAACGTCAGAAGCATGCTTGCAATAGAGCTAATCAGTGACCACTTTGCAATAGTAACGAGATACGCTGTTGATAATGCTCAGTCTACAAAAACAAATAGGCTCAAAATTTCTATCCCCCCTTACCTTGAGCACCACTTAAAATCACGTATCTATGACTGGTATAATGATTACACAGTAACAAGTGTTGATAAATTTTCCATGGACATGACAACAGTGGTCACTGATTACTACAACACCTGGGTCTGTCCAAAGAAAACCTTCAAGAATAACAACTCACAGTGCTCCAAACAACCTAAGTGGGTCGGTCACCCTACATTATTAAGGGAACAAAAGCGAGTTCAGGAGCTTTATGATATCTACAAGCAGAATAATACCCGTGACAACCTTAATCATTTTCTTAAGACTAACAAAAACCTGCGGGAATTAAAAACTCATTTCAGAAATGAACACTTTGAACAGTTCCTGCAAAGCATTAACAATAATACCTCAATGTTGGAGGTCTGGAAAAAAAAAAATCGAATTTCAGGCAAACCAACTAACAACCCCGCAGTTCCATAGTCCTCTTGCACAAGCAGATATGCTCCTTAGTCAATGGGCTGGAGCGTCCATATTGAGCTCACTTCCCACAAATATTCAGGATCACCTTAGTCAATCTAAAATACACACAAAATTTGCCATTGAGATTGGATGTTCTGATACTGACCCTCAGACTTTGCTGAGGTCACTGAGTGGGAATGAACAATGCATTGATCAAAGGAAAAGCGTCGCCCCAGGTGAGGATGGAATTACCTATAGTGTCCTCCGCCTTATAGCTCAGGTACCTGGTAATCCCCTTTTGCACCTATACAGGTTAAGTTTGTCACAAGGTATTCTGCCTGGCCCCTGGACACGCAGTCTAATCATCCCTATACCGAAATCAAACACTGATAAATACCGACCAATTTCATTGACCTCATGTGTATGCAAAGTTCTAGAAAGGATAATTTTGAACAGACTCAGGTACAGGTTACAAGGTAAATTATCTCACAGACTGTTCGGATTTCTATCGGGACGTAGCACACAACATTGCTTTGCGGAGTACTTTTCACACTCTAAACCAGGGAAGCACACTGTTTTTCTTGACCTTAAGTCAGCTTTTGACATTGCAAAGAGAGAAGTTATCCTTGAACAATTAGTAAGCTTTGGCATCCGGGGTAAGATATTGAACTGGATTAGAATGTATCTCTCGAACAGATCTGCAAGTGTCCTGTTCAGGGGAGTGAGAAGTTCCACTTCACAGTCTTTTGAACTTGGGACGCCACAGGGAAGAGTTCTCAGCCCTATGCTGTTCAGTGTCATCATGCACAAGCTGGTGGCATATATCCCACTCGGGGATGGTGAATCCATTATATGCTACGCTGATGACATGTCGACAGAATCACAACAACGGCTCATGAGTGTGGATTAGTCATCTCCGCTGAGAAAACAATGGCTCTCAATCCATATATCATACCTCCACCCACTTTTCGCATAGGTGACCAGGAGCTTGACATATGCCACAAGTATAAATATCTCGGGGTGAACGTAAATGATGCAGACCTAGAAGAGAATTGACTCTGGGAGAGATTGAAACCTTTGAAAGTTCTTGTCGGAAGAGAACATGGCATCAATGTTAAACTCGCTAGACTGTTTTACTTGGCTTTTATAAGGTCAGTTGTAGACTACCATGCACTGCACTTGTTGCAGTGTAAGGAATCAGAAATAGGTAGCTTGGAGGTAGTGCAAAATGAAGCTATGAGAATTATCCTCGGCGCCCCGAGAACAGCAAGAATAGTAAACATGAGATCAGAATTAAACTTACCATCCATTTCTGATAGAATAATATTTATTCCACC
Source organism: Penaeus monodon (assembly GCF_015228065.2). Classification (NCBI taxonomy): domain Eukaryota; kingdom Metazoa; phylum Arthropoda; class Malacostraca; order Decapoda; family Penaeidae; genus Penaeus; species Penaeus monodon. Next base: position 37,769,484 of record NC_051398.1, read on the forward strand.
ATATTTGGGTCAAAGCTCTGAGGGAACCCTCGTATCTCTCAGATTTCCAAAAACAACTGCAACATAAAATCACGCAAGTAGACGTGACTAATCACACACATGCGCGCCCTCTGATACACAAAATCTCCATGAACATTATAAAACTCAATGTTCCAATTAGTAAAATACCAAAAGGTCGATCCATTCCACCATGGAAGAATTCAACATTGATCGTGCACCTTACATGTCTACCACAAAAAACAGGGTGCATAACTGTGTGTTGAAACAAATTGCGCTAGCAACGGTAAAGGAACACACAGAATCTATGGGCGATGATGCATATGAGTGTTACGCCGACGGATCCGTACAGTCTGGATACAAAGCTGGTTGTGCTTGCGCTGTATACAAAAATGGCTTACTACAACATCAAGTTATATGAGAATACAAAACGGGTCAGCACTACACAAACGGAGCTGGCAGGTATACTCCTCGTAACGGAATCTTAATGTCTAGGGGCTCTGGAGTAGTTTTCTGTGATTCTCAAAGTGCTCTTCGGACGCTAAATTCTTTCAAAGCAGGAGGCGACGAGGAAATTGTGCGTTGCATTAAACGTAACGTAACCTATGCAACAGAGCGTAATTTCAACATTCAAGGATAATGTGAACATAGATCCTGGCATGCCTCTTGCTAGGGTTGCACATATATTGAAAAGTTCTCAAAGTTCTTAACACTCAAAGGCCTGAAAGCTGTACCATAAGGCACTACGATCAGTATAGAGATGGCAAGCCTTCCTATGGGTGGCACCGAAGTCAAACCAGACAGTGTGACGTGGTTATTGCCAGAATACGTTTAGGTTTAGGTTACAGAATGTACTAGCAACTGCACAGTGCAAGAAGTGCAGATGAATCTAGATGTAGACTGTGTAACGAAGAAAACAAACGAACACTTGAGCACTATATTTCGGAATGTCACGTGATACAGCCTTTCAGACCACCTAACATGAGGTATAAAGAACTATGTGAATATTTCATTTCATCTGATACATTGGAAGATATACTCGTACTATACCCTAAATTTACTATGTAATAACTACCGTAGCAAATAACAGTGTTATTCAAACACAGTGGCAAAAGCATATGAAAGTAATAATTTTTGTATGATCTATGATTTATATTTCTATTTTACCTTGTACAATTACAGTAGTTACAGACTACTGTACAATGTACAATGTGATTGCCCACGCCTGAGCAGATAGCCAGGGTGGTAAATAAACTTACTTAACTTAACTTATATATATATATATATATATATATATATATATATATATATATATATATAATAAGTTAAGTTAAGTAAGTTTATTTACCACCTGGCTATCGCTCAGGCGTGGGCAAATCACATTGTACATTGTACAGTAGTCTGTAACTACTGTAATGTACAAGGTAAAATAGAAATATAAATCATAGATCATACAAAAATTATTACTTTCATATGCTTTTGCCACTGTGTTTGAATAACACTGTTATTTGCTACGGTAGTTATTACATAGTAAATTTAGGGTATAGTACGAGTATATCTTCCAATGTATCAGATGAAATGAAATATTCACATAGTTCTTTATACCTCATGTTAGGTGGTCTGAAAGGCTGTATCACGTGACATTCCGAAATATAGTGCTCAAGTGTTCGTTTGTTTTCTTCGTTACACAGTCTACATCTAGATTCATCTGCACTTCTTGCACTGTGCAGTTGCTAGTACATTCTGTAACCTAAACCTAAACGTATTCTGGCAATAACCACGTCACACTGTCTGGTTTGACTTCGGTGCCACCCATAGGAAGGCTTGCCATCTCTATACTGATCGTAGTGCCTTATGGTACAGCTTTCAGGCCTTTGAGTGTTAAGAACTTTGAGAACTTTTCAATATATGTGCAACCCTAGCAAGAGGCATGCCAGGATCTATGTTCACATTATCCTTGAATGTTGAAATTACGCTCTGTTGCATAGGTTACGTTACGTTTAATGCAACGCACAATTTCCTCGTCGCCTCCTGCTTTGAAAGAATTTAGCGTCCGAAGAGCACTTTGAGAATCACAGAAAACTACTCCAGAGCCCCTAGACATTAAGAATTCCGTTACGAGGAGTATACCTGCCAGCTCCGTTTGTGTAGTGCTGACCCAGTTTGTATTCTCATATTAACTTGATGTTGTAGTAAGCATTTTGTATACAGCGCAAGCACAACCAGCTTTGTATCCAGACTGTACGGATCCGTCGGCGTAACACTCATATGCATCATCGCCATAGATTCTGTGTGTTCCTTTACCGTTGCTAGCGCAATTGTTTCAACACACAGTTATGCACCTGTTTTTGTGGTAGACATGTAAGGTGCACGATCAATGTTGAATTCTTCCATGGTGGAATGGATCGACCTTTGGTATTTACTAATTGGAACATTGAGTTTTATAATGTTCATGGAGATTTGTGTATCAGAGGGCGCGCATGTGTGTGATAGGTCACGTCTACTTGCGTGATTTTATGTTGCAGTTGTTTTGGAAATCTGAGAGATACGAGGGTTCCCTCAGAGCTTGACCCCAAATATGGTGGAAATAAATATTATTCTATCAGAAATGGATGGTAAGTTTAATTCTGATCTCATGTTTACTATTCTTGCTGTTCTCGGGCGCGAGGATAATCTCATAGCTCATTTTGCACTACCTCCAAGTACCTATTCTGATTCCTTACACTGCAACAAGTGCAGTGCATGGTAGTCTACAACTGACCTTATAAAAGCCAAGTAAAACAGTCTAGCGAGTTTAACATTGATGCCATGTTCTCTTCCGACAAGAACTTTCAAAGGTTTCAATCTCTCCCAGAGTCAATTTCTTCTAGGTCTGCATCATTACGTTCCACCCGAGATATTTATACTTGTGGCAATGTCAAGCTCCTGGTCACCTATGCGAAAAGTGGGTGGAGGTATGATATATGGATTGAGAGCCATCTCAGCGGAGATGACTAATCCACACTCATGAGCCGTTGTTGTGATTCTGTCGACATGTCATCAGCGTAGCATATAATGGATTCACCATCCCCGAGTGGGATATATGCCACCAGCTTGTGCATGATGACACTGAACAGCATAGGGCTGAGAACTCTTCCCTGTGGCGTCCCAAGTTCAAAAGACTGTGAAGTGGAACTTCTCACTCCCCTGAACAGGACACTTGCAGATCTGTTCGAGAGATACATTCTAATCCAGTTCAATATCTTACCCCGGATGCCAAAGCTTACTAATTGTTCAAGGATAACTTCTCTCTTTGCAATGTCAAAAGCTGACTTAAGGTCAAGAAAAACAGTGTGCTTCCCTGGTTTAGAGTGTGAAAAGTACTCCGCAAAGCAATGTTGTGTGCTACGTCCCGATAGAAATCCGAACAGTCTGTGAGATAATTTACCTTGTAACCTGTACCTGAGTCTGTTCAAAATTATCCTTTCTAGAACTTTGCATACACATGAGGTCAATGAAATTGGTCGGTATTTATCAGTGTTTGATTTCGGTATAGGGATGATTAGACTGCGTGTCCAGGGGCCAGGCAGAATACCTTGTGACAAACTTAACCTGTATAGGTGCAAAAGGGGATTACCAGGTACCTGAGCTATAAGGCGGAGGACACTATAGGTAATTCCATCCTCACCTGGGGCGGACGCTTTTCCTTTGATCAATGCATTGTTCAGTTCCCACTCAGTGACCTCAGCAAAGTCTGAGGGGTCAGTATCAGAACATCCAATCTCAATGGCAAATTTGTGTGTAATTTTAGATTGACTAAGGTGATCCTGAATATTTGTGGGAAGTGAGCTCAATATGGACGCTCCAGCCCATTGACTAAGGAGCATATCTGCTTGTGCAAGAGGACTATGGAACTGCGGGGTTGTTAGTTGGTTTGCCTGAAATTCGATTTTTTTTTTTCCAGACCTCCAACATTGAGGTATTATTGTTAATGCTTTGCAGGAACTGTTCAAAGTGTTCATTTCTGAAATGAGTTTTTAATTCCCGCAGGTTTTTGTTAGTCTTAAGAAAATGATTAAGGTTGTCACGGGTATTATTCTGCTTGTAGATATCATAAAGCTCCTGAACTCGCTTTTGTTCCCTTAATAATGTAGGGTGACCGACCCACTTAGGTTGTTTGGAGCACTGTGAGTTGTTATTCTTGAAGGTTTTCTTTGGACAGACCCAGGTGTTGTAGTAATCAGTGACCACTGTTGTCATGTCCATGGAAAATTTATCAACACTTGTTACTGTGTAATCATTATACCAGTCATAGATACGTGATTTTAAGTGGTGCTCAAGGTAAGGGGGGATAGAAATTTTGAGCCTATTTGTTTTTGTAGACTGAGCATTATCAACAGCGTATCTCGTTACTATTGCAAAGTGGTCACTGATTAGCTCTATTGCAAGCATGCTTCTGACGTTCCATGCACAAGATCCCTTCCTATTACATAATCTAGCCTGCTCCCCGCCACGTGAGTTTGCCTGTCTTTATCATATACTGTCATAGATCTGTTGTTCACAAAATGTCGGAACTCTTCGCCATTTTCATTGCATTGACTGTCTCCAAATGTATAATGTCTAGCATTAAAATCTCCCATGCATATTGTGCCGTGATTCTGAAAGTTGGGCAGTGAATCAGTCTGAAACTTTCTACACCTTGCGTATACATTGTACAGAGAGAAAAATCCAGAGGCTGTTTGAATATGTAAATGCTGATATTGCACATTATTGTCATTAGATTTCTGCACCAACTTATGCGGTATGGTGTCACTGACATAAATCAATAGGCCTGTCATTCCTGAGTTCGTATAGGAGTGGTAGCCTCTAATTCTAGGGGCGGTTTTTATTTTAGTGGCTGATGTGAAGGGCTCTTGTAAACAGATAACGTCAACATTATTGTTATGAATATAATAAAGCAAGTCATTAATTCTACGGTTGACATCACGTATATTCCATGAAAGAAAAGTAATTGTTTTCTTGTCCCCCATCACACCCTATGATTAGCTGATTGGTCAAATTGTGTTTGATGAAAACCCTTCAGTCTGCATATTTCTTGTACTGAATTACGTATCTGTGTTGCATCTTGTTTATTTATCTGCCTGCGCGCTTTCCGCGTATTGATACTATACGCATAATCCGTACCTGATACCATTTTCTGAGTGATGTCCCACAGTTCGTCCGTTTCCTGCGCATCTTCGTCGGCGGCATTTTTACTGTCACTGTTTTCAGATGGCTCGTCGTGCGTAATAATAATATCAGAGACCTCATTCGTATTTTCAACATCACTAACATCATCAGAACGCACATTTTCCCTGTCTACACGATCACTTTTGTTTTCCATTATCATTTTTTTTTCAATTCAGCGATCTCTTGCCTGATGCTTTTTTTCATTTCAGCAATCTCTTGCCTGATGCTTCTTATTTCCTCGACCGTATCCATCCCCCTGGCAGTTGCGGGAATTCCTGTGGGTTGGTGACGTCACACGGCCCTGGGTGGGTGGGTGTGGCTGGGCTGGGCATCGTCACTCCGCGGTCGATGGGTACGGTCGGGGCAGGTGGGGGGGGGGTGCTTGTGGCTGTTTGTGGGGGCAGTTACGCTGCCAGGCCGTCACACCTTCCGCTCCGCACCTAACGCACCTCTTCACGATGATGGCTGCGTCTTCGTTGTCGTTGTCCTTTTCGTTGTTTCTTGCAGGGCAGTCCTTGCCTGGTTGAGCTTCTGCATAGACAGCACACGCTGTTTCCTTCCTGCAATATTTAGCTACGTGGCCATAACCCTGACACTTGTAGCAGACCACAACCTCTGAGCACCATGGTCGAATGGAGTTCGGCTCTATGTATCTATGTACTCTTTAGGTGGCGGCTGTTCACCGCTCCATACAATGATGAGCCTGTTCAAGGGCTGTCCGTCCTTATAAATCCTCCGGGCTTTAAAAACACCCGGAAGATGCAGTGCTTCCTCAGCGGCGGCCTCCTTCGGGAACCTGGTAACCAGGTATTCCCCGTATTTTTTTCTTTTTAGGCTGGTAGTCGTCTTTGTTCTGCAGGGAGATCCCCGCAACAGTGCATTAACCATCATGGCCACATATTATTGTTGTTCCCGTCGTACATAGACGTAGCGCGAGGATATCCATTTCCCTGGACCATGTCTAGCGGGCCTTCCTCTTGGAGGGGCGGCAACTGGTAACCTCCTCATCCACCTTATTTTATCGACGGAAGACGTGTCCTCCGGAAAGGCCAGTCTAATGTACCTCTCCCGAGGTAACAGGTATAGCACCCTGTTAACTAGCACCACACTCAGTATTCGTAATTTTTACTAAGCACTGTTTTTTCTAGATTCCTGACATAGTATCCGACACAATTTGGTGTATGTACACCCACACACACCACGCACACTCTGGGTATAAGGACAACCAAGTGAGGGGGTTATCCCCGTAAAAATCGTCCAGAACACAGGAGGAATCCTGATGACGTCCTGCTTTGGTGTTACTAGCTTACAACTGTTTAGATATATGTGTGTGTAAGTGTGTGTGTGTTTGGTGTACTTTACATAATTTTCCACGTTGCCATTTTGCCTGCTGCGCCGAAGTCCAGATACGTAACAGCTGTGACAGGCCAACTCAAACCTTTTATTGTGCACATAATTTCACTTTCAAACAGAACTCGTTGAGTAACAACTTTTACTCGCAATTAACCATAGTTTGTACAATTAAAATCACATGACAAGTCTTCACAGAAAAAAAAAATGAAGAAATCCTCGTTTCAGAACCTCTTCGCTGGAGACCACGACCAAGAGGGCCCTTCTGCTCGCCTCGAAGCAGTGGGGATTCGGGGTCGGGATGGGGAATGCCCTCGACCCTCGCCCTCTCGCTCGGCACGGCGGTCGAATCGGCAGCTGGTGATCCTTCTGCCGATGTTCCTCCCCGCCCACGCCCACACTCTCGAACGGCTTCTTGGGAAAGCATGGGTCGGGGCCTCAGGTTTCTCCTTTGTCGGACGGCACCTTTCGAAGTCTGTTGAAGAACGTCTACGTAAGTGTGATGGACGCAGTAAGCTTTGTGGCGTGTCATTTGCTCGCTATGATTGGACTTCTAGTTTCGGACCGTTTTGTTAGTAGATGCATCAATCTGATGGCTATGTAATTTAGGCCAATCAATAGATATTACTATTGCAAAAGATCCCTGACTAGATAACTAAGGTATTGGCTGCCTGCAGAATAATAAAATATGTGATGAGGTGATGGTGATGGTGATGGTGATGGTGATGATGGTGATGATGAGGGTGGTAATGAGGATGGTGAAGATAATGATAATAATAACGATAGTGATAATGAGTGAGTGATACTGATTAGCATCATAACGATTAGTATCATAACGATTTTTTTTAACGGTAGGTTCATGTTTGAGCAACCGTGGTCACAGCATGATACTTAATGGGGTGCATCCATGCACACACGCATTGCCCGCGCGCGTGCGCTGATTTACATAATTTTAGGTAAAACGAACCTAGAATACGATGAAGTTCTTGGGCACTAATAATAATAATAATTATGATATTAATAATGGTAATATGATGATAATAATAAAGATAATAATAATAATAATAATAGTAATAATGATAGTGATAATAATAATTTATTATTATACTTTTATTATTATTATTATTATTATTATTATTATCATTACTATTATTATTATCATTGTCATTACTGTTATTAATGATAATAATAGTAATAATAATAATAATAAGGATGATGATAAATTGACATTAATAATGATAATAATGAAAAACTATATTAATAAGTAAGAAGGATCATATCAATATGATAAGAAGAATGATAATAATGATAATAAAACCATGGTAATAATGGTGTATATATATATAGATAGATATAGATAAATAGATTGATAGATAGATAGATCGACAAATAGATAGACAGATAGATATGTGTGTGTGTGTGGTGTGTGTGTGTGTGTGTGTTTGGTGGTGTGTGGTGTGTTATGTGTGTGTGTAGTAGTAGTAGTAGAAGTAGTAGTAATGATAATGATAGAAATGATGATAATAGTAGTGATAATAATAGTATTGATAATGATAATTTTTTTTTTTTTTTTGTTTTTTTTGATAATGATGATAATAAATCATAAATGGTAATGATCGTTGACTGTTGTATCAGTTACAAGTGGCCGTGCGGAGAAGGACGGCAGAGTGATGCTTTGGGAGCAATATCAGGTCACGCTAGATCTCCCAGTACATCTGAAAACGGGTTGGATGCTGGCTACTGGGGTCAGGCTCTGAAATTCGGACCTTTCTCTGGTCCCTCGTCCCTGAATCTGGCGCTGATGCTGACGAGGCCTGAAGGACACGTCCTGGCGGTGCACGGTCCACTCGGTTTCATTAAGGACTTGCCGCAGGACTTGCAGGAGTGGAGTGAAGGGCTGAGGCTGCTGCTGGGGGCGGGCGTGCTCATCGGGCCGCGAGAGGAGGTAGCCAGCCGAAGAGGTGACCTGGACGGGGCTACACTCCGGTGCATGGCGGATGACGTAAGACTGAGCAGAGGGAGGGAAGTGAGAGTTTAGTATGAGTGACTGGAAACAATCTTGGAGCACGAATGGCAATAAACAGGATGAATATGTTATGATATGTAAAAAAAAAATACATGTTAATCTTCGGACAGTGATTTTGAAACGTTATAAGTGTTCATAATATGGCCATGTGTTCGCCTTCAGTTCCAACCTCTCACCATCCCTGACTACGGCCCGAAAGGCGACTATCGTGTTCACAGGCTCCTTCGTAGATATCATGGCCATCATGGAGCGTTCCTCAACTTCACGTAAGCCTTTCGCACTTTAAGCTGCCAGAGTCATTAGCCTCCTGAGACATGCTTTTGACATACTGAACCGAAACAAAGCATATAAAATAAAGGAACTTCTCCAGAATACCTACCAATAAATACCACAATTCAAAAAGTAAATTCATAAAACCGAGGTTATGAAAAAAGATGTATAACCCTCTTAATAAACAGAATGATAAAAAGGTTTAGAAGAACAAATCTTTCTTATTAGACTGAATAGGTCTTAATGATTCCCTTGCCCGGAAAAGGAAATTTGTTATTAAGGATACCCAAAATTCCCCAAAGCTATTAAAAAAAAGAGAGAGAAAAAATACGTACAAGTTCTAAAAGTACTATATAAAAAATCCCGTGAAACGGTGGCAAAAGTTGTTCTCCAGTCCTCACTACTCCTGCTGATTGATATTCCACCTTTTTTATCTGTTTATTATTTCAGATTACTTATTCTCTTTTATAATTTGCTACTGTGCTGTGCTCTTTGTTTTGTTCTTCGTTCTACGAGTACACACGAACATTTTAGATGACTGTTTAGTTCTGCTTACATTTTTATTATTTGCTTAGATCAGTGTAATCAATAAATCAAAATAGTAACTGAAATGAAAAAAAGTAATTCATAAGTGTTATAAAAATTATCAAGTCATTAACCATAACTGAAGCTCTTTCACTTAGTATTAAATAATAAGCAATATACAATAAACTTTCATAACGGAGCTCTGAAGGATCCAATCATCATGCGAAAAGTGAAGAAAAAATGAAGGGAACAGCCACAATAAGGAATGAAATAACACCCTAACGTTCGAATCGTCAAGCGTTCCTCATCAGACGAAACAGATAACCGAAACGGTTCTATTTCGGTTATTTATTCGTCTGATGAGGAACGCTTGACGAGTTCTACACATTACGATTCAATTTCATTTCTTATTATGGTTGATTTCTTTTAACTTTGTGTAAACGTTACTGTGTGTATATATGAAGAGGTTTGCTCCTCTGTTCAGTTTCCAACTTTCTCCACTCTTTAGATTTAAATCATGCTTTTCACATTCCTCCTCCTCTCTCCCCTTTTGCTTTATTTATGTTTTGCTGTGCAGATGCAGTTGGTCTCGCCCTGAGGATCGCGCTTGGGGGACGTTGCAGCCCGACGGAACCTGGAACGGCATGGTAGGCGACTCATAGCCGACAAGGGCGACGTCATTGTGGCAATCGGCAGGACGCTTCCCAGGAGAATGGTGGTGGACTTCACTCTCCCGCTGCTCTTAGACAGGTGCGACAGTTAATTCAGTTATTTCACTGCATCAGATCGATATGGATATATAATAGTACTACTGATTTCTTTCATCGTTCAGTATCATTCTAGTATGCGCCAGTAACACATAGTTTTACAGTATGATTTCGTTCAGCCCTTAAACTTCCATCCCACCACTTGCCAGGCACGTCTGGTCTCCGTCGGCCAGGAACAACAGTTCTGGAATCTCTTGGTCAAGCTACACTCAGGAGTTCAGCTTGGATGCATGGGCAGGCGCTGTAATGATGATACTGTTCATGGGGTCCTGCATAACCATCATAACGCGTTACAGCAGGTCGTCGGGGGGCCAAGTTCACTATGTCGACGGCATACTGCTCATACTAGGGGCAGCTTGTCAACAAGGTTGGTGAACCGTGTCACACCAAGTAATTTCTAAATTTCCACCACTATCCCCTTCGCCATTTCTTCCAGCGTATTCTGCAAATTTATTCCCTTCTGATGCTTTCCAGACATTACTGACTCTTCTTTTGCCGTCTAAAAACGTAACCCCCCCCCATCTTTTTCTGACATCAGATAAGTATGTATATTCTTGTTAACTTCCAACAGGGACCAAGCAGGATATTCAAGGAACGGCGGGTCGTATCGTTCTGCTGACGGCGCTCCTGCTGGGCACGATCACCTATATCCACTACACATCTTTCTCATCTCAGCCCTTTCCGTGAACCGACTTTTGCTGCCATTTACCACCTGGCTGAACTCCCCCGTGTCAATAGTCACCAGCTGATGGCCTCAAGAGCACAGTGCAAGAGGATGTTTTAAAGGTCAAATGGAGCGGATCATGATGAATAAAATCTGATAGATATGAAGGTCAATACATGAGATACGGACAGAACAACCTTATGCATCTTTACAAAATAGTTCCCATTGCTCTTTTTGCCGCAGTTGGTTTATTCTTCCAGTTCTCAGCTAACCCTGTGTACCAAAAAGCCTGGTCGAATATACAAGCGGAGGAAAATGGGGAAGCGTTGCCACCAATGACATAGGCTTTGCAAAGGTGTTGGAGGGAAAGAACGTGTACCTCACAACAGAGTCTGAATACAGTTACCAGTAGGTTGGAATTTTTTTGCTTGAAACAAATAAGAATAAAATTGCTAAGAATGTATTGATGAAGATAGATATTTACTTGTGCTGATATGATTATTAGAGCAGAAGCTGCTTTTTATTGATAAAGTATGGTAAGATACTTAATTGAGATCATGGAATATGCTATGTAATGCGTAATATATGACGAGTAACAAAAATTATATTAAAGAAATAGATCATTTTGTAAAAAAAACTGAATATGTAAACAGATCAACTTTATAAACCCAAACCACTAAAAACACAATATACACCGTCCCTTCTTTAAAGGCGCTATTTGACGGGATAAAATCAAGCCTCTCTTCTCAGGTATGGCAGCGACAGTCGCATGCTGGCTCTGACGAAGGAGAAATATATTACTCTCTTCGTCAGCGTGGCGGTTACGAAGAAATCGCAGCTGAAAGACCTCTTTGATAACAGGTTGTGCTTTTAGATTTATAACATGTCGTAAGGGGTCTACTTTTAAGGATTTAAGGATTGCGAGTATTTAAAGATAAATAGTTTGAACGTGTATGCACATTTCTCATGTAGGTTTAATTTGAATTCTAAATTACCTAACTAATCCAACAGACACAACCAAGTCATATCAGAATAACTGTATGATTAACCGAGAAAATACACTCCTTAATCAATGACTGCGAATCTTAATACTTAATCTCCCGTTTCCTTTCTCTTCTCGTCAGGTTTGTGAGGATGCGAAAATGCAGGATTGCTGAGCAAATCTGAAGGACTGGGGAGAAGCGCGACCCAACCCCTGTCCAACGCCGCTCCCCCCCTGTCACTCGCCAAGACAGGGTCAGCCTTTCTACTCCTCGCAGCTGGCACGGCACTGTCCCTGTGTGTCCTTGGGATGGAAGTCCTTCTGAGGCGTTGCTTAAAGAGAAGCACACTGGCATCGAGGTGAAATCAGAGATGAAAAAAGTGATTAAAGATACAGAGAAAATAGAAAGCGAAGAAGA
>NC_051398.1:37796790-37799290 GCF_015228065.2 Penaeus monodon
TGCTACTTTGGAAATAAAGACAGGACATTTCTTTTTAACTATATATAGATGAGCACAAGAAGCATATAGTACATAAATCGGCCAGCATTTAGTCTTTGAGCTGTTTTCGTAAAATTGTGTTATTTTCATCCTCGCTATGAGATGTCTTTCCCTGGCTATAACATATACACGAATCGTCCGATTACAGTAACGACAAATAGTTTTTGTTATCGTATTAGTTTTATATGAATATGTTTATTTGACTTCATTCACTCTAATTTATTTTTAATAATATTTATTGCAATCAAAGCTATATTACATGTTCAAACTTTATATATACACACGTCATTGACAGTGTACAAAATTGAAGAAATGAAATTACGTTCTCATTACTCAAACGCTGAATTTTCTCGAGCCTGATGCTTGCTGTGCCGTTTCTTGTGAAAACAGACGTGATGGCAAGAACAAATCATGGTCATTTTACAACATCCCATCATGAAAAACATTGATCGAACTTTATAAAATAAAGTAGAATAGCGAATGATTATTTATTGTTTTCAAGGATTCGTCGTTTGCTCTGCAAAAATCTAGAAGATTGAAAATAGCATCGTTATTAATCTGGAGTAAACATCTTTTTAAAATTCATGTTCTCGATTGTTGTCAAGATATGTGGCTCTACAGCTACATATTTAGTAAAACAGAATGACAATGATGCAGGTATACCGTTATGGAAACAATATTGAGCGTGGTCTTCTCTGAAAACGTTTTTACCTTCTAATACCTTAAAGGCTTTCCTTGCCTCATTTGTGTAAAGGCTTGGCATTTCGATCAGACATTTAGTAATTTCAGACCAAGATAAGTTTAGTAATTTCCTGATGTCGTCTGACCAACCATCTTCCATCGCGGAAGGGTCCCCTAGCTTTTTTAGGGTTAGTTTCTCTACGTAGCGCTACTAATCAATACATTTTCTAAAAATCGAGATACCATTTTTGTGACTTTTGGCTAATCGACAAGGAAACATATGGACTCTATAGGATTTTAGATAGCGATATCTGAGAAATCAGCTGGACGACACAAGTAAACAACGTGGATGGGAGCGTGTTTTGCTTGTCGGCATGTGCACCCAGCGTGTTTCTCGACACCTGTGACTTAGGCTTGAACTGTACATACACACACACACACACACACACACACACACACACACACACACACACACATACATATATATATATATATATATATATATATATATATATATATATATATATATATATATATATATATATATATATATATATATATAGGCCCCAGAGGTAGGAGTTATGGCCCACCAGCATGTGGACACGCTCTGGCTTCGTACCAACTACTGCCCCCTAGCCACCCTGGGGTAATGGGGCGGCTTGGGGGAGGTGGGCCTTGCCAGTCCTCCTCCCCCCAGAATGACCCTCTGGCAACGTCTTTTGTAAATGGAAATGCTTTGGGGGGAGGGGTGTTGTCCCTCCCACCCAGCAAGTAAGGCGGGCTGTGGGTCCCGCTGGGAGGGCAAATGTCGGGGTGCAGGATTGGAACGAGAGTTACTCGTCCCACCTGCGCCCCGGCAGGCGCCAACCCACCATGAAGCTTGTGGGGCAAAGCCCTCGGGAACCCCACAGGTGGATGGGCGGTCCCACAGCCTGCCGACCCCCTTTATTTGGGGCTGTCTCGGGGGGGCGGCAGAGGTGGCGTGCACCCGGAGTGACCACCCGAGGCTTAATCTCAGGCGTGCTTTCCGGGTAGGTGCTTGGAACATCCGGTCCTTGCAGCAGGATGAGCGGTTACCTCTGCTATCGCGGGAATTGAAGCGACTGGGAGTTGAGGTGGCTGCCCTCTCAGAGGTGAGAAGACCTGGTAACGGCACGATCAGTGTGGGTGGTTACACCTACTGCTGGTTGGGCCGCAGTGATGGTCACCACCTCCAGGGTGTAGCCATAGCCATCTCCAGTTGACTTCAGCCCACGGTAGTCGAGGTGACACCGGTTGATGAGCGTATTATGGCATTGGGACTGAAGCATGCTTTTGGCTTCTTGTCTCTTATTGCTGTATACACTCCTACCGATGTATATAAAATTGATGTGAAAGAGGCGTTCTACGCCAAACTCGCATCTGTGGCAGACGATTGCCCCCGGCGAGATATTCGCATTGTTCTGGGCGATTTCAATGCGGTATCCGGCTGTGACCGAGCTGGCTACGAGATGTCTGTCGGCCCCCATGGCTCAGGAGCTGATCCCAGCAGCGAGAATAGCCTCCTTCTCCGGGACTTTGCTAGGTCCCAGAAAATGAGGATCTCTGTCTCCTGGTATCAGCACTCCAACCCGCATCGCTGGACTTGGTACAGCGATACGGGTACAGTGGCCAAGGAGATTGACCACATTCTTGTTAGCACGCGATGGAGGATCCTCCAGAACTGCAAGGTTTACCGGAGTGCCGAGTTCTGTGGCACCGACCATAGGCTGCCTGTGGCTACCCTGCGGGTCCACTTCAA
>NC_051398.1:37804290-37807934 GCF_015228065.2 Penaeus monodon
ACCCCATGAACAGTATCATCATTACAGCGCCTGCCCATGCATCCAAGCTGAACTCCTGAGTGTAGCTTGACCAAGAGATTCCAGAACTGGTTGTTCCTGGCCGACGGAGGACCAGGACGTGCCTGGCAAGTGGTGAGGGATGGAATGTTAAGGGCTGAACGAAAATCAATACTGTAAAAACTATGTGTTACTGGGCGCATACTAGAATGATACTGAACGATGAAAGAAATCAGTAGTACTATTATATATCCATATCGATCTGATGCAGTGAAAATAACTGAATTAACTGTCGCACCTGTCTAAGAGCAGCGGGAGAGTGAAGTCCACCACCATCTCCCTGGGAAGCGTCCTGCCGATTGCCACAATGACGTCGCCCTTGTCGGCTATGAGGTCGCCTACCATGCCGTTCCAGGTTCCGTCGGGCTGCAACGTCCCCCAAGCGCGATCCTCAGGGCGAGACCAACTGCATCTGCAACAGCAAAACATAATAAAGCAAAAAGGGGAGAGAGGAGGAGGAATGTGAAAAGCATGATGTTAAATCTAAAGAGTGGAGAAAGTTGGAAACTGAACAGAGGGAGCAAAACCTCTTCATATATACACACAGTAACGTTTACACAAAGTTAAAAAGAAATCAACCATAATAAGAAATGAAATTGAATCGTAATGTGTAGAACTCGTCAAGCGTTCCTCATCAGACGAATAAATAACCGAAATAGAACCGTTTCGGTTATCTGTTCGTCTGATGAGGAACGCTTGACGATTCGAAACGTTAGGGTGTTATTTCATTCCTTATTGTGGCTGTTCCCTTCAGTTTTTCTTCACTTTTCGCATGATGATTGGATCCTTCAGAGCTCCGTTATGAAAGTTTATTGTATATTGCTTATTATTTAATACTAAGTGAAAGAGCTTCAGTTATGGTTAATGACTTGATAATTTTTTATAACACTTATGAATTACTTTTTTCATTTCAGTTACTATTTTGATTTATTGATTACACTGATCTAAGCAAATAAATAAAAATGTAAGCAGAACTAAACAGTCATCTAAAATGTTCGTGGTGGTACTCGTAGAACGAAGAACAAAAACAAAGAGCACAGCACAGTAGCAAATTATAAAAAGAGAATAAGTAATCTGAAATAATAAACAGATAAAAAGGTGGAATATCAATCAGCAGGAGGTAGTGAGGAACTGGAGAACAACTTTTGCCACCGTTTCACGGGGATTTTTTATATAGTACTTTTAGAACTTGTACGTATTTTTCTCTCTCTTTTTTTTTAATAGCTTTGGGGGAATTTTGGGGTATCCTTAATAACAAATTTCCTTTTCCGGGCAAGGGAATCATTAAGACCTATTCAGTCTAATAGAAAGATTTGTTCTTCTAAACCTTTTTATCATTCTGTTTATTAAGAGGGTTATACATCTTTTTTCATAACCTCGGTTTTATGAATTTACTTTTTGAATTGTGGTATTTATTGGTAGGTATTTCTGGAGAAGTTCCTTTATTTTTATATGCTTTGTTTCGGTTCAGTATGTCAAAAGCATGTCTCAAGGAGGCTAATGACTCTGGCAGCTTAAAGTGCGAAAGGCTTACGTGAAGTTGAGGGAACGCTCCATGATGGCCATGATATCTACGAAGGAGCCTGTGACACGATAGTCGCCTTTCGGGCCGTAGTCAGGGATGGTGAGAGGTTGGAACTGAAGGCGAACACATGGCCATATTATGAACACTTATAACGTTCAAAATCACTGTCCAGAAGATTAACATGTATTTTTTTTTTCAATATCATAACATATTCATCCTGTTATTGCCATTCGTGCTCCAAGATTGTTTCCAGTCAGCTCATACTAAACTCTACTTCCCCTCCCTCTGCTCAGTCTTACGTCATCCGCCATGCACCGGAGTGTAGCCCCGTCCAGGTCACCTCTTCGGCTGGCTACCTCCTCTCGCGGCCCGATGAGCACGCCCGCCCCCAGCAGCAGCCTCAGCCCTTCACTCCACTCCTGCAAGTCCTGCGGCAAGTCCTTAATGAAACCGAGTGGACCGTGCACCGCCAGGGACGTGTCCTTCAGGCCTTCGTCAGCATCAGCGCCAGATTCAGGGACGAGGGACAGAGAAGAAGGTCCGAATTTCAGAGCCTGACCCCGAGGTAGCCAGCATCCAACCCGTTTCAGATGTACTGGGAGATCTAGCGTGACCTGATATTGCTCCCAAAGCATCACTCTGCCGTCCTTCTCCGGCACGGCCACTTGTAACTGATACAACAGTCAACGATCATTACCATTTATGATTTATTATCATCATTATCAAAAAAAAAAAAAAAAAAAAAAAAAAATTATCATTATCAATACTATTATTATCACTACTATTATCATCATTTCTATCATTATCATTACTACTACTTCTACTACTACTACTACACACACACATAACACACACACACACCACAAACACACACACACACACACACACACACACACACACATATCTATCTATCTATCTATCTATCTATCTATCTATCTATCTATTTATCTATATCTATCTATATATATATACACCATTATTACCATGGTTATTATTATCATTATTATCATTCTTCTTATCATATTGATATGATCCTTCTTACTTATTAATATAGTTTTCATTATTATCATTATTAATGTCAATTTATCATCATCCTTATTATTATTATTATTACTATTATTATCATTAATAACAGTAATGACAATGATAATAATAATAGTAATGATAATAATAATAATAATAATAATAATAATAAAAGTAATAATAATAAAATTATTATTATCACTATCATTATTACTATTATTATTATTATTATTATCTTTATTATTATCATCATAATTACCATTATTAATATCATAATTATTATTATTATTAGTGCCCAAGGAACTTCATCGTATTCTAGGTTCGTTTTACCTAAAATTATGTAAATCAGCGCACGCGCGCGGGCAATGCGTGTGTGCATGGATGCACCCATTAAGTATCATGCTGTGTCCACGGTGGCTCAAACATGAACCTACCGTTAAAAAAAATCGTTATGATACTAATCGTTATGATGCTAATCAGTATCATCACTCATTATCACTATCGTTATTATTATCATTATCTTCACCATCCTCATTACCACCCTCATCATCACCATCATCACCATCACCATCACCATCACCATCACCATCATCACATATTTTATTATTCTGCAGGCAGCCAAATACCTTAGTTATCTAGTCAGGGATCTTTTGCAATAGTAATATCTATTGATTGGCCTAAATTACATAGCCATCAGATTGATGCATCTACTAACAAAACGGTCCGAAACTAGAAGTCCAATCATAGCGAGCAAATGAACACGCCACAAAGCTTACCTGCGTCATCACACTTACGTAGACGTTCTCAACAGACTTCGAAAGGTGCCGTCCGACAGAAGGAGAAACCTGAGGCCCCGACCCATGCTTTCCCAAAGAAGCCGTTCGAGAGTGTGGGCGTGGGCGGGGAGGAACATCGGCAGAAGGATCACCAGCTGCCGATTCGACCGCCGTGCCGAAGCGAGAGGGCGAGGGTCGAGGGCATTCCCTCCGACCCGAATGTCGAGAATGGGCCGCAGGGTCTCGAGGGTCATCGCCCAGTC
>NC_051398.1:37808034-37810534 GCF_015228065.2 Penaeus monodon
TCTCTCTTTTCTCCCTCTCTCTCTCTCTTTCTCTCCCTATACTTGAATAAATATCTTAATAACTGAATTAACTTTATAAATCAGTATTTGTACAACGGACATTTAACACAAACTATGAGTGAGCCACACAGTCATACTTTAGGCAAATAACAAGCCCATAGATTTTACTACGCTAACCTTAAAAAAAAGTAAGGAAACAATTTCTGTGTTTAAAAGGTCTTGAATTAGCATATCCAGACCTCTCGTTCCTAGGAAAGGTTTCCCTTTGTAGTGACGCCTTGAGATATAGTTATGGAGCCTGTATCAAGCTTTTTCTTCTTCATACAAAGTTTGTTGTTTCCACCTGCTTCCGTAAGTGTTGTGCTGATAATTTTGAAATGGTCTGGCAAAATTAGCGTTTTTTCTTATGTTTTTTTCATTCTTTTCCTAAACTTGCGAATTTGTTTTCAGTTAGGATAAGATTTATTACATTTAAAATTTGTACTCTCTTCTTTCTTTCTGGTGCTGTAGTCTACACTTCCTTTAACGAATGGTCGGTGTTACTGAATTCTGATAATGGACTACCGATGATTTACTTTCGTATAGTCCCCCCAAAACGTGTTCCATTTTCCTTTTTTTAAACATATCCATTTTTTTTAGGTAAGAGAAGAGGAGAGAGGGGAGAGAGAGAGAGGGGAAAGAAAGGGGGAGAGGGGGAAAGGGGGAGAAGAAGAGGGGGAAAAAGGGAGAGAGAGAGGGAAAAAGAGAGGGGGAGAGAGAGAAGAGAAAGGGAAAACCACACACACACACACACCACACACACAACACACACACACACACACACACCACACACACACACACACACACACACCCACAAAAGAGAGAGAGAGGGGAGGGGGGAAAAAAGGAGGGGGAGAGGAGAGAAGGGAGTGAGGAGAGAGGAGAGGAGAGAAGGAGAAATAGAAACCCCACAAACACACACACACACAAACCCCGAGGGGGGAGGAGAGAGAGAGAGGAGAGGGGGAGAAGAGAGAGAAGAGAGAGAAGAGAGAGAGAGAAGAGGGGGGAAGAAGGGGAAGGAAGAGAGAAAGAAAGAAAAAAGAAAGAAGAAAAAGAAAGAGAGAGAGAGGGGACAGAAAAAGAGAAGGAGAGAGAGAGAGAGAGAGAGGAGGAGAGAGAGAGAGAGAGGGGAGAGGAGAGAGAGGAGGAGGAGAAAGAGAGACGAGAGAGAGAGAGAGAGAGAGAGAGAGAAAAGAGAGAGGAAAAAGAAGAAAAGAAGAGAGAGAAGAGAGAGGAGAGAAAGAGAGAGAAAAAGAGAGGAGAGAGAGAAGAGAGAGAGAGAGAGAGGAGGAAAAGGAGAGAGGAGAGAGAAGGAGAGAGAGAAGAGAGAAGAGAGAGAGAGAGACAGAAGAGAGAGAGAGAGGAGAGAGAGAGAGAGAGAGAGAGAGGGAGAGTAAACCTCCATTATTAGAAAAAAAAACGTGCAGTTATTTAAAAAAGGAATTCACAGTGACTTGCACTGCTTAAAATTTACATTTTAAAAGGAGACGGATTTATTGACAAAAAGATGATGGCCCTAGTGTAAAATCTTTACATCAAAGTTTCTAAGGACTTTCTATCATAGTTCATTTTTATTATTAAAAGGGGACTTTAAAAAAATGAAAAAGCTAGATTTTTAATTGGTAATAAAATAAGCGAAAATACAGTGTAGATGCGTTGATGGTAAGGTTGGCACAGGAGGAAGAGAAGAAGGGAGGAGGGGAAGAGGAAAAGAGAGAGGAAGGGAGAACAGGAGCGGGAGAGAAAGAGGAATATTGATTATTATTTTTATCTATTGAACATTTTCTGCCGCGTCAACATCCACGGTCATTAGCGGCATATTCAAAATATAGCGATAGGGCATAAGACAATGTTTGTGGATGCCGAGAATGCATAAGGTTACAACAAATGAATATGCCAAACATCAAAGGTCATATAGCATTCTGATAAAGTATTGTGACGAAAAGGGTAAAAATTAGTTAACGATTAAGATAAGTGGACAGAAGAAGGGGATGAAGAAGAGAAAGGGATATCTCCTACTCAGGGCCTCAGCCCCGTCTCCAGTGCCCCCCTCCCCCGACAAGGGATGGAGGGGGGTATAGAGGAAAGAAAGAGAGATACATACGTATTTTGCCATCAAGGACAAGATTTGCTTCATGTCTACTTGTTGTTGATTAAAGGTCTGTATCATTAAAGTAACATTGCGTGCGAAAGATATCTGAATGTGGCATGATAATGCTTGACACTTTTCTTGCCTTTTTTTTCAGAAACGCTTTTCAAAAAGCGTTTCTTTATTTATGAAGTTTCAGCATAACTATCAGACAATGACACAGACCATTTCCACTCCACTGCAGGATTTTTTGGAAAAGATAATACAGTCTGTCAGTTGAATGCAGTTATTCAGTTTTTGTGAGCTGCTGGTTCTCTTGTTTTCATAACTAGTAGCTATTTTGCTGGCTTCATACTGCTGTTACGTCAT
>NC_051398.1:37835534-37838034 GCF_015228065.2 Penaeus monodon
TGGCTGCGGAAATAAACTCTTGACAATTTGTTTACAAAAAAATTATCCCATTTGACTTGGCTAAATAGAATATTCAAGATGTTTGTATAGGTGGGGGTAATATAAGGATGCGCAGAAGAGGAGGTAGTGTTGAGTGAGATATTACTGGAGAGAGGTGGACAATAAGGTTGCAGAGTAACAAAGGAGGATGGGGTAGCTGATGAAGAAAGTTGTGGGGGTGGAGGAGATGAAGTAGAGGATGGTGGGAGAGGAGGAATGTTTCTTGGAGATTGAATATTGACCTGGATGGGTGATTTGGACTGAACTGATGTGATGGTAGGCATTAAAGAAGGAGTAGTAGAGCCTGGGGGAGAATTGAAATCAGTGGGACTATTTGATAAAGGGGCAAGCCTCAGTGCCCCTATTAATGGTACAAAGCCTTCATTACTGGCCTAAGCATAGGGTATATTAGAGAGAAAAGAGTCCACCCCTCAAGATTTGCTTCAGGGGTAAGGGCTAGACTGAGGGCCAAGGCAAGGGTGATCCCTAACACTGGGTCCCAGTCTCTGTCTCCTAACCCCCCCCCCCCGACAATAGTGGACATGGGATTGGGGGAGTTGATACACTATAATAAATTACAAATACAAAGCTTCTGCAGAACAAGAGATAATAACATTGCTAAGAAAAGGCACAGTCTTGATACCGCTCACGAGTGTTTGTTAGGGCTACAAGCCCAAGTACTCAAGTAAATGCAATGCCCAGATTTTAGTCCAAAACAATAGTGACTTGCAATGAGTGCACAAAGCTCTTAGAGGAAGACAGACACAGTGGGCATTTAGGAAGGGGCTCTTCTATTATTTCCACCAGTAAATAAGTTAGGAATGTAGCATCCAGGAGCCATGACTGGAAAAGCACTGGCTCCAGGGAGGACACTATTTCCATGCTGATGATCCTATTCCTGCCCACCATGAATGGTGGCACAGGAAAAATTACAGAAATATCAAAATGTTAATTACTGTTATTGTTACTGTAGAATTGCAGGCTAGAGATGATATAAAGTGTGCAAAGAAAACAAAACAGTTATGAAATAGATTATCCAGTAACAACTATAGACCTTGGAAAATGTAGGGTAAAAAGGGGTGGGGGGCATTATGGAATCTTCACACTGTATCCAAGTGTTTATGTGGACCAGGTATACAAACCATAAACTTGAGAGAGTTACCACTCAACTAAGCCTAATGCCTGGATTTTGGGCCATATACCGGCAGTAAGGCACTCAGATCCAACAAGGATAAAACGAAAATACTTACAAAGATGTTTGCTATTTCTCTCTTGTTGTGTTGACACCATAATCATAGCATATGTTGTACTTTTCTCTCTTTCTCTCTCATGGTAAGGTTCCAATGCAACACATACATACAGGGATAATTTAGACAAATCTAAATATCAGGATCTTTTTCTTATCTTATATAATCTATTGGTAATGGTACTAAAAGAATGAAAATGTATGCTGGAGCTTGTTGCAGACAGAAATGTGAAGACAAAGACTAAATCTTAACATTTTCATTCACTACTGCCAACAGAAACACAGACCCAGCACTCAGGCACTGACTGTAGGAGGCTGGTGTGAAACAAGGAATGCCATTTTGGAGTGTGCATACTTTCTATTAACTTGCTTTATATCAAGACAAATAAACATGTCCACAAAACTGTAAAATGTAACAGTTATGGTATGTCCAAAATCTAACAGTAAATAGTCTGTCAAGTCATTGCATGTATGACTATGCTTGACCATTTGTGCGACCAAAAGCATTAAAATGCAATTAGATTGTTATTAATTCTGAGGTTCATTCCACATTTCCGGACTAGAAGGGCTACAATTCACTCTTTTCAACTTTGACTCTTTTGACTCATTTTATCAAACATATTGCAATAAAATATAACAATCTTGTAAGAAAATCTCACCCAAAGAAATAATTAATTATGGCAAATACTCTATTCCAATCTCAGCACCAGTCACATAACTGTTAATTTTTATTTGTGACATAAGCGCATAGAAGATAAGTTTCTTAGATAAATTTGCACTGTTGTTTGCATATATCATCTGTCTTATAAAAGATGGCTGAGTAATTTTTCACAATACCTTGGTATCGATAGATTTCCCTCACCCTCTAGCACACACATATGTAGGAATTATGGTGCAGAACCCCCCAACCCGCCGCATGGTTGGCCCTGATAACAAGGGAGGGGATGGAAGGTACCAGGGATATTCTGGGGTAAACTAACAATAACATAATAGCATGCTGAAGATAATACCTCACAATACTGCTAAATGCAGGAAGCTGTGCCCCCTGAGAATCCCCATGGGAAGTTGCCACCCCCCAACCCGTACCCAGGAATACAAAAAAAAACTCCACAAATTAACAACAGGATAGAGTGACTCGACAACAGGCACTCCCCATGTTGGTCTTATGCTCTACCCTGCTGTGTATATGTGGAGGATTCTCAGCCTTCCATTGTG
>NC_051398.1:37855534-37858034 GCF_015228065.2 Penaeus monodon
CAAGGGATACAATGTGACCAAGTCCCATCCAAAACACTTCCTGAATGTCTGCTGGCCTCCCGCTGCTTACGCGTTGCTGGGTCACTCGCCCGTTCCAGCTGGATATTTACCCCCCTTCTCCCCCGCCTCTCATTTTCTTTTGCATCACACTTTGCAAGGGCATTTTCTGCTTGCGTCACCTCTTCATATGCTAATGCCCTTCGTTTCCTCATTTTCGTTGCTATTCCTCATCACCATCTCCCCCACCCACTATCATCATTATCATCACCGTCGATATCGTCATCATTATTATTATTATTGTTTAATAGGGCATCTAGTTCAAGAAACTGTACAAAGCAAGTATTTTATAGCTTTTGTAAAAGAATGTAACATAAAGCAGAATATGTAAAGAAATAGAACACTTCTAAGAAAACCTGATCGCTATGAACACTCAAGAAATTCATCACACTTCACATGTTTGTTTATCGCTTATGAATGAATGACGCACATTAGCATGAACTTTCCTCCTATGTCACCTGTTTGTCCCTTTCTCTGATATCTACAAAGATTTTTTTATTGCTATTAGCATTTTAATAATAGCATCATGATAATCAATGTCATAGATGATAATTACAGTATCGATATCAATAGAATTAATAAAAAGCTTTCCCCGAAAATTCAAGTAATGGGAAGATCAGGTACGGTCACATTGTGCATACTAATTGCCTCTTTGATGACTGAGCGCCTTGTGTGAAAAAAAATCACAATAAATGACAGTGGTATTATATGTACCCGTCGCCATGAGTTAAGTCTGAAGTCTTCTGTGCGTGCACTCTCGTGTCTACATCCGCGTATGTGTATATATCTAATCGCCCCTCGACATAGCAGCCTTTCACCGCATACTAATTTCTCGGCGTAACCGATAGTCTGCCAACGAAGTCTGAAAGGTAGAATAACTGTTGCGAGACACTCCAGTGATATGTCTCCGTGTCTAAGGTGTCTCTTGACTGTCAGCCGATAATTGAGCGATTACATTTCAGTCGACACAACAGTCACGATACATTGTCACGCGACTGTCTCTCGTAGGTGAAGTGGCCATTCGGTACTTCTATCCTACCACCTGCGCTCCGTAGCAAGCTAATTTTGCAGTATGTGATGAAAACAAAATTCCTTTTTAGTACTATTATTGCTTTCTTCTATGAATACGATTATTGTTACCAAGGTCTTATTCTTTGGGCCTTGATCATTTCCATCAGTGCCGTTATTCTGATCCTCAATACCGTTTTCGCCACAATACTTTCCCGTAATGCTGTAGGGCCTTTAATGTCTGGTGCATTTGTTTGTTTTGACCTTTGGCCATTCTGGAAATCCACCAATGAACCAAAAGAACTTTCTTACCTGGAAGCTTCGCCCCAAGCCCCACCCTATCGCTATATTTTGAATACTACTACTATTCTGTTGTTACTACTACTGCTGCTGATGTTGCTTCTGCTACTACTACGAACACAGCTAATACTACTGTTACTGCTATCAATACTACTGCTACTACTAGTACTACTACTGCTGCTTCTGCTGCTATTACTACTACTACTACTTATACTGCTGTTCCTATTACTTCTACTATTAATGCTTCTGCGATTACTACTTGATTATTACCACTACTACTACTGCTGCTACTGCTACTACTACTATAACTTCTACTACTACTGCTACTACTACTACCATTACTGCTGTTGCTACTACTACTATTACTGCTGTTGCTACTACTACTACTACTGTCATATTAACTATTGTTATGATTTTTGTCATAATAATAATAATGATAATGGAAATACTATTACTATTACCATTACTACAAATAATGATGATAATAGGGATAATGATTGTTTTATAATCAGTATTATCATTATCATTATCATCACTATTATTGTCATCATTATCATCATTATTTATATTATCAATAGTCATCATTGTAATATTAATAATAACAACAATAATGATAACAATAATGATAATAATAATTATGATAATAATGATGATAATGCTGGTTGTAATAATAATGGTAATAACGATAATGATTATAAATAATAGTAATAATAATGGTAATAATGATAATAATAATAATGATAATAATAATAACAATTAAAATAACAATAATAATTATAGTAATAATAATGATACTCATAATAGTAGCGATTTTAATAGTTAGTATTATCAAGATTACCATTACTATATTCATTATCATTATCATCATCATCATCATCATCGTCATCGTCATCGTCATCGTCATCGTCATCGTCATCGTCATCATCATCATCATCATCTTCATTATCATCATTATTATTATTATTATTATTATTATTATTATTATTATTATTATTATCATTATCATTATTATTATTATCATTATTATTATTATTATCATCATTATCATCATTATTATCATCATCATCATCATCATCATCATCATCATCATCATCATCATTATTATCAATATTATTACCATCATCATCATCATCAT
>NC_051398.1:37865229-37870229 GCF_015228065.2 Penaeus monodon
GACCCACCACTCCATCAGAGCATCACAACATGAAAAAAAAAAAAAAAAAAACTACAATTAAGTATCATGCTGTGACCACGGCGGCTCAGACATGAACCTACCGTTAAAAGAAGAAGATACACAGACACACACACGCGCGCGCACTCACACTCACCTTTCTGCATGGTCAATTGTCTCTATGATCTGCCATGCTCAGTGGTAACCTAGTCTGATTCTGTGAAGAATGACTTCGGTACCTCTATTGATTGCTTCAGAGAGTTCTAGTGGCTCATAGCCTGTGGCGTCTAAGTACCATCTGGCCGAGGGGGAGGATCTCGTTTTCTCTCTGTGAAGCTGCAGGAGTATCAACAATACGTAGCAAGACCGGATGTACATTTCACACCTCCGTCCAAGCACGCAGACCTTCTCCTTGGGCAGGACGCAGATGCAGCCCGGCTTTCTCTTTTCGCACAGGAACAAACATCCGTCCTCAAAGGGAACCGCCGCATAAAAGGACACGTCCGTAAGGCAGAGACACACAGAGAGAGACACAGCAGACAGCCCAAGCCACACAGGGTCCAGCTCCACCACCTCGTCCTCCACCCGGGGACGCGGGGGTCTTTTGGGGGGTCTCATATCTGTCTTCAAGAATAAACCAGCAAGCTAAGCCCCTTTTCACTGACCCACCCAAGTCCATCTCTCGTCTCGCTCACATCTGGTGACGCGGTGCTCCTAATCTCTTGTGTCACTCATATTCTGGTGCTCCCAACTCACGTGTCGCTTACAAGGAGGAAGGCACGAGCTGTGGCATTACACTTCTGCCTTAAGATTTTTCGGCTCGGTTTTATGATCATGGGATTTGGGGGCATGCCCATGCCAATGTCAGCTAGTCTGTCAGCAAGCTCATTCCCTCTGATGCCTATTGGCTAAGGACCCAGTTTATGATTATTTTTCTACCCTGAGCGAGAATCCTCTGTGTTATGGTGAGGACAGAGGTCAGGAGGTAGATGTTGTCTTTGGGTGAGCTTTGCTGTAGACAGTCAGTGGCTGCCCTGGAGTCTGTATGTATGATCACGTGTCCTTCCCTCAGGGATGCATGGGCTAGGGCTCCCATGATCGTAACTGCCTCTGCCTGTAGCAAGGAGGCGTTGTCTGTTACCCTCATGGATTGTGTGGCATCCCTTGTTAAGCCGGCGCCTGCAGTGTGGTTTAAGGGATCGACTGATCCAACCGTGAAGTAGGTTCTACTACCCGGAGGAGTGATGGCTGCAATGACCCTCTCAGCTTCTGCCTTTAGACTAGGCATGGTGTGTGGATTCTCTCTTCTTGACAAGCTCTAACAGAGAACTCAAACAAGGTTTGTGGCCACGGCGGGGCTTCAACAAAGTTAGGGTGGGGGGAGTCCATGCCCTTGGCAATTAGTTGTTTTTTGAGTTGATAGCATATCAACAGCTTGTGGTCTTGTTCCAGGCGTCTGAGTATTTTTTGTCTCATGATTGTGTTCCTGGGAGCCTGGATAATATTTGAAAAGAACTGAGCTGCCATAAGATCAATTCGTGATTCCAGGGGGAGAAGGTTTGCCTCCATAAGGAGGTTGAGAGCCTTCGTCCATCTTGGGGCACCCAGAATGATCCTGACAGCTTCATTTTGAACTGGCTCCAAATTTTCTCTTAGTTTTGGCTTTATGGCAATCAGGAAGACAGAAGCATAGTTCATGGATGGCTTTTACATAGAATGACTTTAGTACTTTACGTCTAGCCCTATGTATCTCCCAGACATTGCTCTCATGACATACAGTCTTGCTTTGGTTCGGTCAACAAGTACAGGACCTCCTTTTTAAAGGAGAGGGTGCGGTCAATCATTACCCCAAGGTATGGAAGACCTGGACCCATTCCAAGTCCATTCCCTGGATTCTCAGACTTGTGTCTTGAAAATTTTGTCTCAGAGCCATGGCTTTGGATTTGGCTGCAGAAATCTTTAGTCCTGTCCTACAGCACTCCTTAGATACAAGGTCCAGACAGCACTGGGCTTTACTTAAGCAGTGTGGTCCAGTGGAGATGACGGTGAGGATGCAGGACATTAGGGTGTTGAAAAGGGCTGGACTGAGGACTCCACCATGAGGTGTTCCATTTTCTAGTGGCATGTGCTGTGATAGGTGACCTTGGAATCTGACTTTGGCTGTTCTGTTCCTGAGATAGTGACCTATCCAAGCCAGGAGGTTTCCTCTGATTCTCTTCTGGATCAGGGTCTCATGAATAGCAAGAGGTCTAAAAATACTACCACAGAAGTGACAGTGCTGATTGTGCTTAAAGGCCGGTCACATTAATCTATTCTGTCCAGGGATCCCTTTACAGAACTGGACGTTTCACTTGCTGTAAACGGATCCGAGATGAAAATCCCTTCGCAGCGCGAAAACGCTCTGTCGGTATTTCATCCCTGCCTAGAGCTGAAATATATTGCCAAAACAAAAACTATGATATAATTACTGGTAAGCTCATTACTCAGAATCTTAAAAAAAAAAAAAAAATATATATATATATATATCATGATAAAAACAAACTTAATTATAGACACAAAGGTATATTGCATTGAACAATGATGTCTCATTAAATGTTTATATATAGTTTGGAAATGTTCATTTGACTAATGAACATAAACATCAACCCTCTCTTCGGTAGTTATTTACGCCTTGTTGGATAAAGTGAGACTCAAAGAGCCGTTGTGGAACACCAGTCATAAGGATCATAAAAGCAGGAATGTGAAAAGAACATTAATGGATGAAATAAACTACGATGAGCCAAGCGCATCAATTCTCCACAAATATGCATATTTCATTTTTCCTGATCCTATTATCTAGAATATAGGTAAATCTTAAGTATAGGTAAAATCTTAGTTTAGTAATGGTATGCAGCAGTAAGCCATATCCTATTACTGTCCAAAGGGATACTTAATGTAGTGTGACCAATCCCTCTCTGTAGCTGACCAGACTTCGGCGATCCTACCTGGGGATCCTAGGACAGAATAGACTAGTGTGCCTTCGCTTAAGAGTGTGGCTATGTTGTGTTCTGTGCTTGTGAACTTGTGAACCCATGGAGGTGTTCATGTGGAGGTCCCATTTTCCACTGGAGTCGGTTTAGTACCATTCTCTCGGCCATCTTGCCCAGGCAGCTGAGGAGAGAGATGGGGTGGTACTTCCCTGGCTCCTTTGGTTTCGGGATGGGAGCTATGAGAGCCCTCTTCCAGCTTTGGGGTAGAGTGAAAGTTTCCCAGGACTTGTTGATGAGTTGCAGGAATGCAAGCTCACCTGTCAGTCCTAGGTGGGAAATGATGGGGTATGAGATCTCATCAGAACCCGGGGCTGTGCCAGAACTGTTTTTGTAGGCTTGTCTTAGTTCCTTGAGAGAGAAGATAACATTTGAGTTATCGAGTTCGGCTGCCCTTTCTCTGATATGAGCAAGTCTGCTTGGTTGTAGGCATTCTTGGTTTGCCCTAAGTTCAACTGGCAGACTGTTGCTGCTTGTTCTCGCAGAGAACTCGTGCACCAGTCTGTTTGTTTCTGCTTGAGGGTCGTGGTGTGTGCACCTCGGGGCTGAGCTGCTAGTAGCTCGTCTGACCCGTTGCCACAGCTCTGTAAGGGTGGTTTGGTGGTCAAAGGACTCACGCCATTCCAACCATTTTTCCTGCTTGACTCTTATGGCAGTTTCCTTGGCATCCCTGACTTCCTTCCCTTAGGAGGGCTAGGTTGTCAGGGGTTCTTTGCCTTCGGAAATGTTTTCTACACATGTTCACTCTGTGGTTGACTTCCTTAATCTCGTCATTAAAGTACCAGGCATCTTTATATCTCCTGGACCATGGTAGAGTTTTAGGTATAGTCTGTGAGGCTGCTTGATTCATGGCACTGATAGGTCTGGCTTCAAGCACTTCCCACTTCCACATTTTCACTCTGTGGAGGTTCACTGCTTCTAAGACAATGGGCCAAGGCATTTTGAAAGGCTTGCCAGTTGGCCTTGTCTGTTTTCCATCTTGGATTTGGTTGTGGCATTTGGGCTGGGCCAGCATCCATGTGGATAGTAACAGTGCCATAACGGTCACTTGTGACAGTCTCATCGACACACCATCTAATTCTCTCCACCAAAGCCGCAGTGGCTGGGGTGAGGCCTTTGACCCCTCCTTTGACATGCGTTGGCTCTTGGCTTTTGAGAAGAGCGATCTCGGGGAAAGTCTCAAGCACGTTGGCTTTGTGATGGCCTGCCGCATCCAGTGCCCTGCAGGGAGCCAGGATGGGGTGGTGTGCATTGAAGTCTCCCCCTATGATCACTCGGTCCTATGCTGCAGTAGCACAGACCTGGCTGATGTCTAAGCTCCTACAACCTGGCTTGCTGCACACATTGTACAGCTTGAGGGGGCCCCCAGCCAGGTGAATCTCAATGGCAAGAGATTCAACATCTTCTCCACAGTGCGGTGCATTGGCTATTGCCGGAGCAAGGGATTGTTGCTCTGACCAGGGTGATCAAGCCTCTTTTGTCAGCAATGCTTGGCAGCATGAAGGCATGATACCCTGAGAAGCAAACAGTCCCTTCTATTAATGTCACCTGGAGCATGACAATGTCAGTGTTCCATGATCGCACTATTGCGTGGAGGATATTCTTTGTATTGAAGTCATAGATGTTCCACTGTAGTATGCTTAGATTGTGTGTCATGATGTTACTTGGTAATAGTTACATCAGAAATGGCTTTATATTCGGCTTCAGAGTCAGCTGTTTCGGAGTCTGACAACTCCATTGTGAAGTCCTCGCTGGTTGAGGGATCTTCATCTGTTGTCAGGCTAACCATGGGTCCACTGGGAGGTGGAGAGCCTTTGGTAGCTCTGACTTTTGTGAGTTTGGCTTTTCTCACTTCAGAATTTGTCTGTGTGTCTTTTCTCTTTGCTGACTTTACCTGAGTAAGGTCAGCTTGTTCTAGCACTGGCTGCACAGATTCAGCCTGTTCTGGCTCTGCCTGTGAGGGCGTGGCTAGGGTTG
>NC_051398.1:37890229-37892729 GCF_015228065.2 Penaeus monodon
ATTGGGTGTGTGTGTGTGTGTGTTTGTGTGTGTGTGTGTGTGGTGTTTGGGATGTGTGCGTCAAAAACCACACACACACACACACGCAACATACTATAAAATTAATTAACTACTACTATATTAAAATATATATATATATTATTATATTATATATTATATATATAATAATATATAAATATATATTAAAATATTATATATAATATATATGTTTTTAAAAATTTTTATATTATATTAAAAATAAATTATATATTTATATATATAATCATAATATATATATATATAATAATATAATATATATTATTATAATTATATATTTTATAAATAAAATGCACAACAACACAACACACACACACAACACACACCCAAAACACACACACCACACACAACCACACACACACCGGTTTTTGGTGATGTTATGTGCATTTTTCCACACAACCACACACACACACCACCCCCAACACACACCAACACACAACACACACCAACCCAAAACACACACACACCCACACACAACACAATATGGTGTGTACTATTATATATATATTATATATATATTATTAATATTATATATATATTTATATTGTGTGGTGGTGTGTGTGTGTATGTAGTATGTATGTTACCACACCCATAATTTATGTTGATAAATATTATTTTTATATAATATTATTTTAATATATATATTATATCATATTAATTAAAAACACATAATTTTTCGTGTGTGTGATAATACATAATACATACATACAACCCCACCCCACACACCACACCACCACACCACACCACACACACCACACACACCATATATTTATATATAATTATATATATATATTAAAAATATATATATATTTTTATATATATAATGTCCCACACACACACACACACATCTCTCCTCTCTCTCTCTCTCTCTCTTCTCCCCTCATATATAATATTATATATATAATTATATATAATAATATATATATATTATATTATTATATTATATATTAATAAAAATATATATATATATATACAATATATATTAAAATACATAATATATATATATAATATTATATTATATATATTATACTATATTATATTATATATATATATTATATATTATATATATAATAAGATTGTATAATATATTTTAAAATATTATATAATATATATAAAAATTAAATATATATATAAGTGTGTGTGTTTTGTGTGCATGATACACCAAACAAACCCACCCCACACACACCCACACACCAACACACCACAAAATATATATATTAATATATTAATAATATATATAATATTAATATTAATATATCATACAATACATATTAAAAGTATATATATTTTTTATAGATTTATATATTAAATACATATAATATTATAATATTTATTATATTAAAAATTATGATATATTTAAATTTAATTATTTTATTATATAAAATTATTATATAATTTTATATAATTATAATACACAACAAGCACACACACACACCCACCAAAACACACACGCACATGTTGCAGTTATATATGGTGTGCACATATCATATTGTCACATATTTTATATAAATAATAATTATAATTATTATAATATATTATATTATATATATTATATATATTATTTTATATTACAATAGATATTTAGCCAACACCTCCACCAACACACAACCCCCCACCACACACCATACACCACACACACAACACACACACACACACACACACACCCCACACACCCCACACCACCGCGCAACCAACACCCACAACACACACCACACACCACACACACACACACAAAAAACACACACCACACACACCACACAATTAATATATATATTTTAAAATTATATATTATAATATTATATATACCCATTAATTATCATATTTCCAACAACACACACACACACACACACACAACACACACACACACACAAAAACCACACACACACACACCACACCACACACACACAATATAATTATATATTATATATAAATATATAATATATATATAATCATATGTTGTATATTATGGTATATATATATATATATATTAATATTAAAATATAAAGATTTATAATGATGATAGATAATAGATAGTAGAAGATAATAATTAGATAGATAGATAAAAAGAATGATAGTATATATATATTTTTTATATTAATTTTATAATAATATTATATATATATATTTTATATATATATTTATAAAATTTATTTAAAATTATAATTTTAAATATAGATGTTACCCCATTTTAATATCCCCAACACATTAATATATTTTTATAAATATAATATTATAAATTTTTAAAATTTTTTTAAATATATTATATTTTATAATATAATATTGCACACACACACACACCACACACCCCCCACACACACACACACACACACACACACACACACCCACACACAAAAACACACACACACGTGATAAAAATTATAAAATATTATAAATTATTATAAATTTTAAAAAATATATACATATTACACACACCACACCCACACACACACACACACACACACAC
>NC_051398.1:37897729-37902729 GCF_015228065.2 Penaeus monodon
CAGTTTACAGGAATAGTAATAAATGATGCAGGTAAAAACTTCACTCCTAAAGAAAAGCAATATACACTTTCTGAATGGTTACTGGTTAAAACAAATAAATGTGCTAGACATCAAGGTCATATAGCACTATGTACTTTCTGAAGGTTAGCCTGCCGAGGCAACATTCATGCAGTATGTATATCAAATTAATGGACGCAGAAAGGTTCGCGGATGAGTTGCAATTGTTCGCTAGCTAGCTATGTGCATTAGTTTAACTTACCGCTTTCAGACCATGGGAAAATAATTGGCTAATGAGAGTAGATAACAGAACGAAGAGCATCAGTTGCCGACTTCATATGGGAGGTGTTTAATGCTTTGAAGCGTGCCAGGTTTGCGTTGGCAACATTTTTATAGCGACGAGTTCCTGAGCTGTTATTTCCACAGAGGTGATCAAAATTAAATGCTACCACATGCGATCGGTAGCATGCAACCGGCGTGAAAAAAACAACAACGCAGGAGACGTTTTAGATTTCCACATCGATCTCTCCCTGTACACGTTTGGAGCCTCGTAAATGAACGTTGTCTCCTTCTCCATTTGTCCTTTTCGTTTCTATTTCATTTTCATTCGTTTTCTTCTCTATCCTAATCCTTCTTTTCTCCACACTCCAACTCCTGCTTCTCTCTCTCTCTCTCTCTCTCTCTCTCTCTCTCTCTCTCTCTCTCTCTCTCTCCTCCTCTATTATATATATATATATATATATATATATATATATATATATATATATATCTTTCTCTTTCCCTCTCTCTCTCTCTCTCTCTCTCTCTCTCTCTCTCTCTCTCTCTCTCTCTCTCTCTCTCTCTCTCTCTCTCTCTCTTTCTTTCTCTCTGTCTATCTATCTGTCTATCTATCTTTCTCTTTCCCTCTCTCTCTCTCTCTCTCTCTCTTTTTCTATCTATCTATCTGTCTATCTATCTCTTTCCCTCTCACTCTCTCTCTCTCTCTCTCTCTCTTTCTCCCTCTCTCTCTCTCTCTCTCTCTCTCTCTCTCTCTCTCTCTCTCTCTCTCTCTCTCTCTCTCTCTCTCTCTCTCTTTCTCTATCTATCTATCTGTCTATCTATCTCTTTCCCTCTCACTCTCTCTCTCTCTCTCTTTCTCCCTCTCTCTCTCTCTCTCTCTCTCTCTCTCTCTTCTCTCTCTCTCTCTCTCTCTCTCTCTCTCTCTCTCTCTCTCTCTCTCTCTCTCTCTCTCTCTCTCTCTCTCTCTCTCTCTCTCTCTCTCTCTCTCTCTCTCTCTCTCTCTCTCTCTCTCTCTCTCTCTCGCTCGAATTCTGATTCTTTCTCACATTGCCGCTCTCCCTCCATACTTTTGTCTCAAAGCACATAACATGCTCGAACAACAACAAAAAACAACAAAACAACTCTCTCTCTGTCTCTCTCTCTCTCTCTCTCTCTATCTATCTATCTATCTTTCTCTTTCCCCCTCTCTCTCTCTCTCTCTCTTTCTCCTCTCTCTCTCTCTCTCCTCTCTCTCTCTCTCTCTCTCTCTCCTCTCTCTCTCTCTCTCTCTCTCTCTCTCTCTCCTCTCTCTCTCTCTCTCTCCTCTCTCTCTCCCCCCTCTCTCTCTCTCTCTCTCTCTCTCTCTCTCTCTCTCTCTCTCTCTCTCTCTCTCTCTCTCTCTCTCTCTCTCTCTCTCCCTCTCTCTCTCTCTCTCTCTCTCTCTCTCTCTCTCTCTCTCTCTCTCTCTTCCCCCCCCATCTCTCTCTCTCTCTCTCTCTCTCTCTCTCTCTCTCTCTCGCTCGCTCGAATTCTGATTCTTTCTCACATTGCCGCTCTCCCTCCATACTTTTGTCTCAAAGCACATAACATGCTCGAACAACAACAAAAAAACACTATATATAATAAAAATCTCACAACGTATTCGCCACGTTCAGTTCAAGACCAGCTGACGCAATACGACAGTCACCCCCGTCATCTTTTTGAGGAGAAACGTTCCAGGCGTAAAGAAAATGATAGTCACCTTTCCCTCTATTCGTTTTAAAGGCTGTGGCTAAACATTTCATATCTAACTTAACCGCGATAAGGTCGTCCATGTTAATCGCTAGAGCTGTACAGAGTCCTAGATGGTTCGTGGGTCCATCACCTTCTTTGTGTTTCGCTTCTTTTCTCTCTCTCTCTTTCACGTCTTCTGCCCGTTTCGTTTAGTCGAATTTTTAAAGGGGTTGATTTATGTGATACATGGTTTTGTTACTATTTAATCAATGATCCTACATTAATTGAATAACTTTTTATAACTCTGTATATATGTATATGTGTGCATATGTATGCACACACACACACACACACACACACACACACACACACACACACACACACACACACACACACACACACACATACACACGCACACTCACACACACAACACACACACACGTGTGTGTACGATATCATTCATAATTTTAATTATATGTTAATTACATACAAAATATGAATTACTTTAGAAAATTACATCTCAATAAATCGTCTCAATAGAAAAAATATCAGCTATATAAGCTAACGATTGCATAGATTTAATTTGACAAAGAACCCGTTCTTATGAGCTGTGCAAAACAATTGATCAAATAGCCTTTTACTCAAGGTAGTCACTATATAAAATCTCCAGAATTTCCTTGTGGATAATGTAAAAAAGAAAAGTAATAATTTTTGCCACACTTTTTTCAAACCAACTGATGTAACACTTCATACGTAAGGAAAACTATGTTTGACCTCAAAATAAGAATGGCTTTCACCTTCTCTTTACCATCAAATCAAAATAAGTTAACCATCACCGTGTTGCTAGACATGGAAAAATAACTGTTGAATAAATCAAATCGAGTCTTTTACCGTTAAAACTTATTCAAATTATCTAATCCATAGTTAGCAGTGTTTGAACGTACTTGAGTAACTAAATAAACTAAAACAATACTTTTTCACAGCATTATAAGCCGGTCCCCTAGACGTTTACAATAACCAGTCTCTTTACTGTCAATTTATTTTCCACTTCCTTCCAATTCGGCTCTTAGGATCAATTTAGGTAGACTATATAATAAGCAACAGTAACATTCGAGGTAATAATCATAATCAACGAGCGGAACTTTCCATGCAGCGTTCTTGCATGCCACGTGATAATATACTGTAAGTTGATAATTAAATATTATTATGGCAGCGCTTAATTGGCTACTTTAAAAGCATATACTGTAAATAGATAAATATCAATTTATGTGGAAGCTCCTTATCATGATGTCTATGCATACTACTTGTATGATAAACAAGTATACGTTAAATCAGGTTAATCAACCCCATAAAAATAAATGTATATTTATTATAAATAAATACAGAAAATAAATAACATGAATAATGACTATCAAACACTATATGCAGTAATAAGCATATGAGATCAGGTACTTCACAGGACCATCTCTGTTTCATGGTCCCCGTCCGCCATGCCTCTCCTCGCGCGCTCTGAGCGAGGTAGTCCCTTCGTCTCACAGACAGTCACACCGAAGGTGCTCTTCCGCCCGAAAGAAGCTCTGCTTCCGCCGCCCGTCGTCTCCAATGTACACTACGTGGAACTTTCTTCGTCTCGTCTCAACTGGCTGGCATTTTCTTGCCTCGTACCCGACGGCGTTGCCACAATAAGAGCACGAGGCATCGCAACGCTTGATGGCCACAACGTTGGTCAGTAAATTCATGTCCAGCAGGTCGTTGTGTGGTTCTAGGAGGCTTCTCACTTCAAACTTCTGGTCCTTTGGTTCGCACTTCATCCTCTGGAGGGCTTCCACTTGCTTCTCTACGGCGCCTTTGTGTTCCTCTTCCGACAGGGTGCCGGGGCGACCAGACACCAGCGCCACACTCGCCACCAACACCATCATCGCCAAAGAAAAGTTCATCTCGTTAAACTGAATACTTTTCTCTCTGACCAGTGTTTAAACGTGTACACCAGGCGTGTGAAGCGAGGTTATGGTTGTTCTAGAATGAAGCAAAGTGACCTGCCAGAGGAACTTATATCCACGGCCAACGAACATTTACACGAACGTGACGTCGGTAGCGAACACGCAACGTTTAGTCACCACTAGATGCTTAGAAAACCTTGAAATATAATATTGCTCTCTCTTAGAACAACCTTCATAAACGGAACATCCTTGTATCTTAGGTATGATATGAACCCTCATTCATCATTAGAAGAATATTGAAGAATCATGCTAATATGGCAGGTAAATAGCAAAAAAAAAGTACAGTTTTAGAAAAAGTTGCCAGACACCGCTATTCGTCAGAGGACGCAGCCCCATTTGTTTAGCTCGCTCGTCTATATTCGACAATAGTGAACAGTATAAATACTTTCGTCTCCTTACTTCTTTTTTTTTTTTAAGAATATGAACGTTTAACACATGTAAGAATATTGTCTGTCCGTCTATTCATACGTATCTATACACGCACGTGTATACTGTACAATTCTTATTTGGGGAGAATTTACAGTGGAGCAAGTAGTAGATATCAGGCAGATATGATGCATTATTTTTGTATAAAGCGTACATCAGAGGATGCAGCAAGTATATAGCAGGTGCCACCTCTTACAAGAAAGATTTTTTAGGATTAAATGTGTCACCAGCAACCAGCAACAGGTTCTCGTTGAATTATGAATGGCAATACACAGAGTATTAAACACTGAAATCATAGTAGAAGAACAATAATGGTTGATGCTGACAAAACGTAACGAACCTTGTTTAAATCAGTGTATAGCTAGCCAAGAGTATTAAGCCCATTTGAATGTACATGTGTCTTTTAATGTCCGCCTTAATGGACAGAATTAAAAAATAGATGTAGATATGTTTTTACTGTTATACAGGAGATAATTTACATAATTCAACTTGCAACACTACAAAAAACGCCGGAAAGACAAGTGCTCATCTATTATTTACAGACTTAACTATCTTGTCATATAACCTGATTTCTTCTTGAGTTTGTGTATTTACAGGTATATGGTC
>NC_051398.1:37910229-37912729 GCF_015228065.2 Penaeus monodon
ACACCAACACATACACACACACCACACACACACAAATATATATATATATATATATATATATATATATATATATATATATATATATATATATATACATATATATGGGGCCGCGGTGGCCGAATGGTTAGAGCGTCGGACTCAAGACTGTCACGACGGCAGTCTGAGTTCGAGGGTTCGAGTCACCGACCGCCGCGTTGTTTCCCTTAGGCAAGGAACTTCACCTCGATTGCCTGCCTAGCCACTGGGGGACCAAGTCTGCCCAAGTCAGTGCCGGGTAAATAGAGATGGTGACTCGAAAAAAAAAAAAAAAAAAAAAAAAAAAAAAAAAAAAAAAAAAACACCGGGCGGAAGGCAATGGCAAACCACCGCTCTAAATTGCCAAGAAAAATCATGGAAGCACATGATCGTCAAAGCCGCGGTGGTCGAATGGTTAGAGCGTCGGACTCAAGACTGTCACGACGGCAGTCTGAGTTCGAGGGTTCGAGTCACCGACCGCCGCGTTGTTTCCCTTTGGCAAGGAACTTCACCTCGATTGCCTGCCTAGCCACTGGGTGGCCAAGCCAGCCCAAGTCAGTGCTGGTCCCAAGCCCGGATAAAATAAGCGAGAATGATTACCTAAAAAGGTAACACCGGCACTCTCCGTGGAAAGGAACTGGGGACCCTACCACGTACTCACTCCAAGAGCATCACAACATGAAAACTGCAATTGAGTATCATGCTGTGACCACGGCGGCTCAGACATGAACCTACCGTTAAATGATGATGATACATATATATATATACATATATGTATATATATATATATGTATATATATATATCTGTATATATATGTATATGTATATATATATACATATATATATATATATATATATATATTTTTTTTTTTTTTTTTTTTTTTTTTTTTTTTTTTTTTTTTTTTTTTTACGGTAGGTTCATGTCTGAGCCGCCGTGGTCACAGCATGATACTTAATTGTAGTTTTCATGTTGGATGCCATTGGAGTGAGTACGTGGTAGGGTCCCCAGTTCCTTTCCACGGAGAGTGCCGGTGGTACCTTTTTAGGTAATATTCTCTCTATTTATCCGGGCTTGGAACCAGCACTTGACTTGGGCTGGCTTGGCCACCCAGTGGCTAGGTAGGCAATCAAGGTGAAGTTCCTTGCCCAAGGGAACAACGCGCCGGTCGGTGATTCGAACCCTCGAACTAAGATTGCCGTCGTGACAGTCTTGAGTCCGACGCTCTAGCCATTCGGCCACCGCGGCCTTGACGATCATGGGCTTCCATGATTTTTTCTTAGCAATTTAGAGCGGTGGTTTGCCATTGCCTTCCGCCCGGTGTTTTTATCGAGTCACCATCTCTATTTACCCGGCACTGACATGAGCTGGCTTGGCCACCCAGTGGCTAGGCAGGCAATCGAGGTGAAGTTCCTTGCCTAAGGGAAACAACGCGGCGGTCGGTGACTCGAACCCTCGAACTCAGATTGCCGTCGTGACAGTCTTGAGTCCGACGCTCTAACCATTCGGCCACCGCGGCCCCATATATATATATACATATATGTATATATATATATATATATATATATATATATATATATATATATATATATATATATATATATATATATATATATATATATATATATATATATATATATATGTATGTATATGGTATATATGCAAATATATGTATGTATATATATATATATATATATATATATATATATATATATACATATACACACACACACACATATATATTTATGTATGTATGTGCTTTGTTGTATTTCTTGTTTATTTCAAAATATTTTTCCAGGTGTTTAATGGGCTTCATTTGTAAAGTGAATTTGCCAAATGGTGATCTTGTATTAACATATATATACAAACATACACACATAAATGTGTGTAACACAAATGTTCGCAATTTATTCATTATACTTCATATTACGCATATCCATCCTATATTTACCCTTCTTGATGAAGCTTTACATATGTAAGATAAACATCTGTCAGGCACATTTCTTTGCTTAATCAACGCAAAAAGTAGAAATTTGTGTTTGTTATAGATAAATACTAAATAAACAATAATGCTCTAAACAATTAATATGATATATACAATTAACAATGAATGAGGTCAGGTACATCATAAGATATGGAAGTTCGGTTTCGCGGTCCCCGTTCGCCATGCCTCTCCTTCGGCGCTCTGAGCGAGGTAGTCCCTTCGTCTCACAGACAGTCACATGGAAGGTGCTCCTTCATTTGCCTGATGCTCAAGATTACATGCTGGTCAAGAAGGAAACATTGGCAAGATGGACTTTTCTATGGCGATGATGGTGTTGGTGGCGAGTGTGGCGCTGGTGTC
The DNA here is from genome assembly GCF_015228065.2 of Penaeus monodon. Taxonomy (NCBI): domain Eukaryota; kingdom Metazoa; phylum Arthropoda; class Malacostraca; order Decapoda; family Penaeidae; genus Penaeus; species Penaeus monodon. The sequence continues at coordinate 37,912,587 of NC_051398.1, forward strand.
TGGTCGCCCCGGCACCCTGTCGGAAGAGGAACACAAAGGCGCCGTAGAGAAGCAAGTGGAAGCCCTCCAGAGGATGAAGTGCGAGCCAAAGGACCAGAAGTTTGAAGTGAGAGGCCTCCTAGAACCACACAACGACCTGCTGG
>NC_051398.1:37925229-37935229 GCF_015228065.2 Penaeus monodon
GCGTCCACGCACCACGCCAACAGCACGAGGGAGAGGAGCGCCGCAACCGCGTGCCGAGACGAGAAAGCCATGTTGTCTGCGCTGGTAGTTGGGGAACCTCGGCGGCTGGGCTGCTGTGAGTGCCGATGCTCAAGTGGCTCTGGCTGCCGGTAGTGGAATGGCTCCGAGCTCCCGGCGCTGGGCATTTATAGTCTCGCCCAAAACGTGTGGAGAACTAGCGCCAGTTTCGGACACACACGTTTTAGTCCGGATGATGTCACAGAACGATCAACGTATCTCGTGGGAAAAATGTGTACAGTCCGAGCATACCCTCGTGTTACAGTTATAACACCTCGAGTCATGCGACAAATGACCCTGTTATTAAATTAATGCAACTTTGCAAATCATGATGCAACTTCACTTTATCATGGCTACCCTTCCACGTGTTCACCAGAGCGTCTAGACGGCGTCCTTTAAAGCATATCACCGCGAGTCCCTTTCCTTGGCAAAATGACGGTTAAGTGACGTTTCCTGATCGCCAACACGACACGTTCGATACATGTTCTAGACGCTTTTGCACGTGTAACCTCACGAATAAAGCAATTCACTTATTTCATATTATTTTGAGGAATAACTCAGAACTAGGCTTGGCATAGTGATCATTCCAGACATTTTATTATTTCACTTAGATACATACATACCTACATACAACACACACACACACACACACACACACACACACACACACACACACACACACACACACACACACACACACACACACACCACACACACACGCACACACACACGCACACACACACGCACACACACACGCACACACACACCCACACACACACGCACACACACGCACACACACACACACACACCACACACACACGCACACACACACCACACACACCACCACACACATCACGCACACACACACTGCACACACACACGCACACACACACACACACACACACACACACACACACACATGCACACACACACACACACACACATGCACACACGCGCCGCGGATTCGAGGCCGGAAGCGCCCCCACTCGGCGAGGTGGTTCCATATCGGCGCCGGGATCCGGTCGGGCGCCTGGCTTCCGACCTCGCCTTATTTGGTTATCTATCGGTCTGTCTATCAGCTAATTTAGGTATAATGATTTCCATAATTTCATCTACCTATCTATCTTTCCGTGGATATGCTCTCTCTCTCTCTCTCTCTCTCTCTCTCTCTCTCTCTCTCTCTCTCCTCTCTCTCTCCTCTCTAGCTCTCCCCTCTTGCTCTCTCTTCTCTCTCTCACGGGTCATCTCTCTCATCTGATCTCTCTCTCTCTCATCTCTCTCTCTCTCCTCAACATCTCAGTCTCCTCTCTCAATCTCTCTTCGCCTTCTCTCTCTCTCACTCTCTCTCTTCTCTCAGCATCTCTCTCCTCTTTCTTTCTCTCACTATCCTCACTCACCACTCAGTCTCTCACTCTCTCTCTCTTTCTCTCGTCTCTCTCTCTCTCTCGTCTCTCCTCCCATCTCTCTCTCTCTCTTTTTCCCCCCCCCCTCTTTTCTCTCTCTCGCTCTCTCTCCGTCTCTCTCCGCTCTCTCTCGCTCTCCACTCTCGCTCTCTCTCTCTCACTCTCTCTCTCTCTCTCTCCTCTCTCTCTCTCTCTCTCTCTCTCTCTCTGTCTCTGTCCGTCTGTCTGTCGGTCTGTCTCTCTCTCTCTCTCTGTCTCTCTCTCTCTCTCCGTGTCTTCTCTCTTCTCTCTCATTCTCTCTCGTCTCTCACGTCATCTCTCTCTCCTCTCTCCTCTCTCTCCCTCCCTCTCTCTCTCTCCTCTCTCTCTCTCATCTCTCTCCTCTCCTCTCTCTCTCTCCCCTCGGCTCTCTCTCTCTCTCTCTCTCCTCTCTCTCTCTCTCTCGTCCTCTCTCTCTCTCGTATGTATATATATATATATATATAATATATATATATACTATATATTATATATATTAATATATATATATATATATATAGATATATATATATACATATATATTATATATATATATTATATATATATATAGATATCTATATATATAATATATATAATATATCGCTCTCTCCGCTCACATCGCCGCTCTCTCTCTCTCTCTCTCTCTCTCACTCTCTCTCAGTGTCAGTATATCTCGTCTCTCTCTCTCTCTCTCTCTCACTCACCATCACCTCACTCACTCACTCACGATTCACGCACTCACAGTCTCTCCTCTCTCTCGTATCTCTCTCTTCGTCTCTCTTCTCCAATCGCCTCTCCAAGTCTCATCTCTCATCTCTCGTTCACTCTCTCTCTCTTTTCTTTCTCCTCTCTCTCTCCTCTCTCTCTCTCCTCTCTCTCTCTCATCTCTCTCCTCTCTTCTCTCTCTCTCTTCTCTCGTCCGTTCTGCTCTCTCTACTCTCTCTCTCATCCAAACAACACACTCTCTCGATCTCTCTCTGCACTCTCTCACTCTCTCTTCTTTCTCTCTCTCTCTCTCTCTCCTCTCTCTCAAATCATGGCGTCTCTCTCCTCTCTCTCTCGGATCTCTCTCTCTCCTCTCTCTCTCTCTCTCACATCACATCACTCACTCACAATCACTTCTCTCACTCTGCATCTCGCTCACCTCTCTCTCAATTTCTCTCTCTCTCTCTCTACCTCTCACTCTCTCTCACTCTCTCGTCCTCAAGTCTCTCTCTCTCTCTCTCTCTCCCTCTCGTCTCTCTCTCTCTCTCATGTCTCTGTCTGTCTCTCGTCTCTCATCTCTCTCTCTCTGTCTGTCTGTTTCTGTCTCTCTCTCTCGTCATCTCTCTCCCCTCTATCTCCCTCTTCTCTCTCTCTCTATATATTATATATATATAATATATATGTATATATATATGAATATATTAATATATATATATATATATATATACATATTATATTATATATATATATATATATATATATATCTCTATATCTAAGTAATAATCACATATCATCATAAATATATATATATATATATAAAATATATCTTATATATATATATATTAGTCTATGATATATATTAATATATCGTCTCTCCCGCTCTCTCTCCTCTACTCTCATCGCCTCGAGCTTCTCTCTCCCAATCTCTCTCTCCTCTCTCTCCTCTCTCTTTTCTCTCTCTCTCAATCTCTCTCTCTCTCTCTCTCTCTCTCTCTCTCATTCTCATCTCTCTCTCTCTCGTCTCTCTCTCTCTCATCTCTCTCTCTCTCTCTCTCTCCCTTTCTTTCTTTCCCCTTTCTTTTCTTGTGTCTCTTTCTTATCTTATCCTTCTCTCTATCAATCTCGTCTCAACTCATCTCTCCTCTCTCTCCTCTCATCAAAAGTCCGGCTCCTCCGCTCTCTCGTCTGCTCATCTTCAAGGTCTCTCTCTCTCTGTCTCATCCAATGTCCGGTACGTTCGATCTTTCTCTCTCTTCTACGTCTCGTCTAACGGTCTCCTCCCTCTCTCTCCAACGTCGGGTCGATACTCGCTCCTCTCTCGGAACAAACTCTCAAATCTAACTCAAATGCATACACATAAACATCTCGGGACTCTCTACTCTCTCTCTCTCGGTCTCAGTCTCTCATCTCTCTCTCTCGTCAGCAATCTCTCTCTGTCTCTGTCTCATCTCTCTCTCTCTGGCTCTCTCTCTGCGTCCTCTCGCTCTCGCAGCTGCATCTCGCAGCTCTCGCTCTCTCTAATTCGTCTCTCTCTCATCTCTCGTCTCTACATCCTCGCTCAACTCTCTCTCTCTCTCTCTAAGTCGGTCGTCCCTCTCTTTCTCTCTTCTCTTCTCAATCATCTCTCTCTCCAGTGCTCTTTTCTTTCTCTCATCTAATCTACTCATCTCTCTACTGTTCTCTGGTCTCTCTCTTTCTTCTCTCTTTCTCTCTCTCTTCTTCACCTCATCTCTCCTCTCTCAATCTCTCTTTCTCGTCTCTCGTCTCTCCTCATCAATCTCGCTCTCGTCTCGTCCTCCTAACTACTCTCATCTCTCTCTCTTCTCTCTCTCTCTCTCTCTCTCTCGTCCTTCTCTCTCCGGTCCTCAAGTCTCTCTCGTCGCTCCGTCTCTCTCTCAGCTCTCTCGGGGTCCCCCCCCCCTCTCTCCTCTCGGCTCTCTCTCTCATCTACGACTCTCGAAATCTCTCCTCTCTCCTCTCTCTCTCTCTCTCTCTCTCAATTCCTCTACTCTCTCTCTCGTCTCGGTCTCTCCTTCATCATCTCGCTCTCCATCTCGCTCTCTCTCTTTCTCTCATCGGCAGGTCTCTGCTCTCCTCTCTCGCTCTTCCTCTCTCAATCTATCTCCCCCCCCCCCCCTCATCTCTTTTCTCCGCTCCTCATCCTCTCTTCTCGGTCTCGTCAATCTCAACGTCCTCATCTCTCGTCTCCTCTACTCTCACGTCTCTTCTCTCTCTCCCATCTCTCTGGGCATCGGTCTCTCTCTAGCGCAAAAATCAATCCTCTCTTCTCTCTCTCCCTCTCTCTCTCTCCCTCTCTCTGTCTCTCTTTCTCTCTGTCACTCTCTGTCACTCCTTCTCTTCTCTGTCTCTGTCACCCTCTTTTCTCTGTATCTGTCTCTGTCTGTCTTCTCGTCTCGTCTACTTCCTCTCTGTCTGTCTGGTCGTAGTCCTGTCCTCTCTCTCTCTCTGCTCTCCCTTCCCTCTCGGGTCTCGTTCTCTCGTCTCTCTCGGAAAGGGAGTCTCATGCGTCTCTGCGAACTCGGTACTCTCTCTCGTCTACTCTCCTCATGAACGAATATCCTCGTCTCTCTCTCTCTCTCTCTCTCGGTCTCTCACGCGCTCGCTCTCGTCCCTCTCGCTCTCTTCTCGCTCTCTCTCGCTCTCGCTCGTCCTCTCTCTCTGCTCTCTCTCTCTCTCTCTCTCTCTCTCATCGTCACCCCTCAGCTCTCTCTCTCATCGGAGGGGCAAGTTCGGGAGTGACCGCAAGCGAAAATGCTCTGTCTCTCATCTCTCTCTCTCGTCCTCTCTCAAATCCGGAATCATCCATCTCTCCTCATCTCTCGTCTCCCTCAGTCTCTCTCTCTCCGTCAATCCTCTCTCTCACGTCTCTCTCTCTCCTCCTCTCCTCTCCATCTCTCGTCTCTCAGATGCGCTCTCGATCTCTCATCCTCTCTCTCCCTCTCTATATATATATATTTATATATATATAATATAGGTATATATTGTTATATACATATATATATTATATATATATATATATCTATATATATATACATATATATAATATATATATCTATATATATATATATATTATATAGTAGTTGTATATGATATATAGATATATCGCTTTCTCTCGCATCTCCTCTCTCTCTCTCCTACCGCATCTCCGTGCTCTCTCCCTTCTCTCTCAGTGGCTCTCTCTACGTGCTCAGTCTACATCTCTCTCTCTACTCGTCGTCTCGGAGAAACTCAATACTCTCTTCTAACGTGACATCGGATCTCTCCGAAAAAGCAATCTTTTTCGCATCAATACCTCAATACGACCTAAATCGCAACAAGTCACTCACGCAGAGGTCGGTCATCGTCTCGTCTCACTCATCAAGAGAATCTCTTCTCCGTCTCTCTCTCATCCATCAGGTCGCAAAATCCTCGTCATCTCTCATCATCTCTCTCTCTCTCAATTCCTCGATCTCGCTCTCGTCTCATATCACTCTCTTTCTCTCTCTCTCTCTCTCCAACTCCATCTCCCATCGCAGTCAGAAAGTCTCTCGACTCGTACTCTGGTCATCGCTCTCGATCTCTCTATCGCTCTCTCTCTTTCTTGTCTTTCTTGGTCTGTCTTTCTTCTTTTTTCTTTCTTTCTACTCTCTCTCTCTCTCGCTCTCTCGCTCGTCTACCTCCCCGTCTCTCTCTCGAGATCTGCGGGAGTCTCTCCTCGGTCTCTCTGCCTGTCTCTCTTGTCTCTCTTTCTCCCTCCTCTCTGACTCTCTCTCCTCTCTGTCTCTCCCTCTCCCTCGTCTCTCTCCTCTCTCTCTCATCTCTCTTCTCGTCTCTCTCTCTCTCGCTCCCTCTTCTCGTTCTCTCTCTCTCTCTCCTCTCTACTTCTCTCTCTTTCTCTGTCTCCTTCTCCTTTCTCTCTCTTTTCTCTCCCTCTCTCCCTCTCTCAGTCGTCGGAACTCCTCTCGGTTCTCCCTCGGTCTCCCCTCTCTTCTGCGCTCTTTGCTCGTCTCGTGCTTTCTCTCTCTCATCTCTCTCGTCTATCTCATCGGTCTCTCTTCCCCAGTCTCGTCTCTCGCTCTCTCACTCGGCTTCTCTCTCTCTCCCTCGCTCTCTCCTCTCTCGTCGGCTCTCGGGTCCTCCCTCACCGCGCCCCCCCCATCTCTCTCTCTCTACTCGTGGTCCTCTCGTCAAGGTCTGGATCATCTCGTCGTCTCTCGTCGCATCTCTGGACATCTCTCTCATACTCAGTCAAATCTCTCTCTCATCTCTCAGTATCTCAGGCGGATCAAATCATCTCATCGTCTCGCTCTCTCGTCTCTCGTCTCAACTCTCTCGTCTCTCTCTCTCTCTCTCGCTCTCTCAGGGGTCTCGTCTCTCTCTTCTCATCTCTCTCTCTCGTACCTCGTCTCTCTCTACTCTCTCTCATCAATCAATACTCTCTCTCTCCTCCTCTTCGCTCTCTCTCGCTGCAATCTCTCTCTCAGATCGGCCTCATCATCTCTCTCTCATCGCTGCCTCTCTCACCCCCCCCCCGCTCTCTCTCCTCTCTCTCTCATCTCTCTCGAAATCTCGTCTCTTCTCTCTCTCGTTCCTGTCTCGTCCTCTCTCTCTCTAACTCGGTCTATCTTCCGGGTCGCTCCTCTACTTCATTCCTCTCTCAATCCTCTCCGTCTCTCGATCTCTCTCGTCTCCTCTCTCTCTCCATTCTCTCCTCGGGTGTCTCTCTCTCTCTCTGTCTCTTCTGTCCTCTGTCTCTGTCTCTGTCTCTGATGTCTCTGTCTCTGTCTCTGTCTTCTGTCTGTCTCTCTCGTCTCTCTCTCTCTCTGTCTGTCTGTCTGTTGTCTCTCATCTTCTCTCTCTCTCTCTCTCTCACTCATCTCGAACTCCTCTCTCATCTCTCTCGTCTCTCTCTCTGGGAGCTCTCTGTCTCATCCTCATCTCTCTCTCTCACCTCGTCGCTGGCTCTCTCCTCAATCGCTCTCTCTCCTCTCTCTCTCTCATCGTCGCACAATGAAAGGGGGGGTGCTCTGGTCTCTCTCTCACTAATCTCTCCTCATTTCTCTCTTTACGTCTCATCTGCTCTCTCGGGAGTCCAAAATCTCCTCCTCTCTTCTCTCTCTCTCTCGTCTCATCTCTCTCTCTCTCTACTCTCCCATCTCGTCGTCTCTCCATCTCTCTCGGTCTCTCTCTCTCTCCATCTCTCCTCGTCTCTCTCTCTCTCTCCTCTCACTTATCTCTCTCTCTCTCTATATCTATATATATATATCTATCATATAATATATAATATATATATATAATTATATTCAATATACATATATATGATATGATATATGTATATATATATGAATATAATATATATAATATACATATAGTATAATATAGATCTATAGTCTCTATATATATATATAAGAATCATAGTCTATATATCTATAAGTATATATATCAGCTCTCTCGCATCTCTCTGCTCTATCTCATCTCTCGTTCATCTCTCTCTCTGCTGCCTCCTCTGATCTCTCTCCCTCTCTCTCAAGTGGGTCTCTCCTGGTCTCTAAGTCCGGGAAGTACAACGCGTCAAACATCGTCTCCGTCGGTCATCTCTAAGTGCTCTCTGATCTTCTCTCTCTCTTTCTCATCTCTCGTCAGTCTCTCGGTCCTCTCTCTACACTCTCGTCTCTCTCTCGTCTCTCTCGGTCTCTCTCTCTCTTCTCTTCTCTCTCTCTCTCATCGTCTCTCCTCTCGCTCTCTCAACTACTGGTCTCCTTTTCATCTCTCCGAGTGCGTCCTCTCACTCATCGATCCTCTCCCTCAAAATCGGTCGGCTCTCTCGTCTCTACCTCTCTCACTCCTCTCTCTCGAATCTCGTCTCTCTCGTCTTCTCTTCTCTCTCTTTTCTTTTCTTTTTCTTTCCTTTCTGTTTTTCTTTCTTTCTTCTTTCTTTCACCTCTCTCTCTCTCTCTCCTCTCCTCCTATCTCCTCTCTCTCTCTCATCCTCAATCTCTCAAATCTCGTCTCTCCCTCTCGTGTCTCTCTGTCTTCTTTCTCTCTCTCTCTCTCTCATCTCTCTCTGTCTCTGTCCCTCTCTCTCTCTCTCTCTCTCTCCTCTCGCTCCTCGGAAGCTCTCGCTCGTCGCTCGTCTCTTCTCTCTCGATACTCTCTCGTCTCTCATCTCCCTCTCTCTCTCTCATCCCTCTCTTTCTGCTTTCTACTCGATTCATACCTCTACCTCATCTCTCGCGGATCGATCTTCATCATCTCAGTCTTGCTTTTCTCTCCTCTCTCTCTCTCTCTTCTCGTCTCTCACTCTTTCTCTCTCTTTCTCTCAAATCATCTCAGGAATCGCTGCCTCTCTCTCTCTCTCTCTGGCTCGTCTCTAGTCTCTCTATCTCTCTCGATCCTCTCTCTAATCTCTCGGTTCTGCATCTCTCTCTCGTCTCTCTCTGCTCCTCTCTCTCTCATCGCTCTCTGTCTCCTCTCGCTCTCTCTCTCTCCGTGACTCAATCTCTCTCTCTCCTCTCTCTCTCGTCCACAGAGCGCCCCCCCCCACCTCTCTCTCTCTCTCTCTCTCTGGTCTCATCTCTCCTCCTCTCGGGCTCTCGGGTCTCTCGTCTACGGAGATCGTCGGTCTCTCTCTCTCCATGAAGGTACCTCTCTCCTCTCTCTGCGGTCCTCTCAAGGCAACCAGAGGGAAACTCTCTCTATTCTCCTCTCTCGTTAAACTCTCTCTCTCTCGTCGTCGCGTGTCGCTCGTCTCTGCTCTCTTTCTCTCTCTGTCTCATCTCTCTCGCTCTCGCTCACCAATCTCACCCCCCCTCTCTCTCTCTCCTCTCTCTCTACTCATCATCTGCTTCTCGCACCTCCGTGTTGGAGTCTCTCCTCCTCTCCTGCTCTCTCAGTCGTCTCTCTTCTCTCGATCTCTACATCTCTTGTCTACAATGCTCTCACTCTCAATACTCACAGTCTTGATCTCTCTGCTCCCCCCCACCCCTCTCTCTCTCTCCAATCTGCCATCTCCTCCCTCTCTCTCTCATCCCTATCTCATCTCTCTTCTTCAAAAAAGCCGTCGTCCTACGTCCTCCTAAATGCAGTCTCAGGCTCTGGGTCGTCGGTCTCGGGGGTCTCTCTCTCTCCTCTCTCTCTGTCCTCCTCCTCCTCTCTCCTCTCTCTCGCCTCCTCTTTCTTCTCCAGTCGCATCTGCGAAAGTATTCTCACCGTCTTTCTCGCGTCTCTCATCCCCATCTCTCTCTGCGGAAGAACTCTCATCTACTCTCTCTCCTCTCACTCTCTCTCCTCTCTCCTCTCTCGTCTCGTAAATCCTCCTGGCGTCTCGTGCGTCTCTCTCCTCTCGCTCTCTCTCGTGCTCTCCACATCGCTCTCAATCTCGGTTCTCTCTCCCCTCATCTCTCTCTCTCATCTCTCATCTCCTCGTGCTCTCTCGTCGCTCCTCGTCCTCCTCGGCTCTCATCTCTCTCCTCCTCTCTCTCCTCTCTCCTCTCTCATCTCGGAATGCCGATGGGCGGTATCTCTGCATCATCAAATCCTCTCCCTGTCTCGGTCAGAAAGGGGGGGGACCATTCGGGAGGTTCTCTCTCTCTCTCTCTCTCTCTCTCTCTCTCGTGCTCTCTCTTCCCTCACTCTCTCTTCTCTCTCTCGTCTCTCATCTCGTCCTCTCTCTCTCTCTTGCTCTCGCTCTCGTCTCTCTCTCTCTCTCGTCTCTCTATCCTCTCATCCTCTCTCTCTCTCCCTCTCTCTCCTCTCTCCTCTCTCCGGTCTCTCCGCTCGCCCTCTCCCTTTCCTTCTCATCTCTCTCTCTCTCTCTC
>NC_051398.1:37942729-37945229 GCF_015228065.2 Penaeus monodon
TATTAGCTCCCTATACCAGGGTTGCGGTGAAACTGTCGGCAGCAGGGCAGTGGATATCTGGTGAAAACACCTTCAGTTCTACTGATTTCGTCACGCTTTCTTGTCACTGGTATGGCCCCTTGGCCTCTTTAGTTATCTATAGCCTAGTCTGTTACTTTCTTTGTCCATCTGTCGTCCATGTTTCTGATCCATAGGACATAACTGGGATGAAGCACTGGTTAAAGACTTTTCATTTTAAACATAATGGCAGGCAGCCTCTTAGTATGCTACTGTGTCTGCCGAAGGCACTCCAGCCTATACAGATACGTCGCTTAATTTCCTCTTCGCTAGATGTGTTTGTCTGTACGAGTTGCCCTAGATATATATAGTTGTCCACTACATCTAGCGCCTTGTACATGTATCTGTTCAAATTGAATTTTGCTGTTGAACATGATCTTAGTCTTTTTCTTGTTCATCCTTAGTCCGACTTTCAGACTTTCTCTATTCAGATCGTTTATTAATTGCTGCATTTCATTTGCTGATTTACTGAAGAGAACAATATCATCTGCAAATCTTGGATTGTTTAGGTATTCATCTCCTATTTTGATACCCTTTCCGTACCATTCTAAATTCTTGAATATTTCCTCAAGGCAAGCTGTAAACAGTTTTGGTGAGATGGTATCGCCCTGTCTAACACCTCTTTTAATTGGTATTTTATCGGTGTCTGTGTGGAGCTTGATGGTTGCTGTCCCATCCTATGTTTCAATATTTTACGATATACCTCCTTTACTCCCTTCGAATAGCTTCTAGTATAGCTGGAATTTGTACAGAGTCAAATGCCTTTTCGTAGTCGGTGAATGCCATACACAGGGGTTTCCTATATTCGTTTATTTTTGGGTGAGCGTGTGGATATGGCCTGTTGTTGAGAATCCATTGGGGAAGCCTGCCTGTTCTCTAGGCTGGTTTGAATCCAGACTGACAGAGATGCGAGTTGTGATGACTTTTGTGAACAGTTTGTAAGTAAGTTGAAGGAGGCTTATTGATCGGTAGTTTTTTAGATCTTTTCTATCCCCTTTTTTATGTATCAGAATAATTGTTGCATTTTTCCAGGCTTTCGGAGTTTTTCCGTTGAAAAGGCATTTGTTAAAAAGATTGGCTAGTTTTACTGTTACAATTTCTCCTGTATCTATTATAAGAGGTATACTAATTCCGTCTTCACCTGGTGTTTCCCTCTCTTCAGCGCTCTTTTTATTTTTGCTGTTGTGATGTTAGGTATGTCTCTAGCTACCGCGTTCACTTCTATCCGTGGCTCTTCATTTGAGTTCTACAGATCCCTGTAAAAGTCTTCCACTATTCTTATGATTCATACGTATCATATGTCACTTCTCCGTCTGGTTTCTTTATTGCATACATTTGATTTCTCCCTATGCCGAGTCTCCTTGTAGTTGTTTTCACGATGGTACCTGAGATCACCTTTATTATTTGAGTACTGAATTTCCGTACATCTTCTCTCTTCTTTTTAATTATATTCTATGTTAGTTTAGGTAATTCTATTTTGTCCTTGTTTGACGATACTTTCATGACCCTACGTTTTTGAATAATTTCTTTAGTTTCTACCGAGAGCTTGCTGGAGGTTTGCTTGACGTCCTTACCGCCTACTTCAAGCGCAACTTCCTTATGTCATTGAACTGTTTGTTGATTTGGTCAGTGTTGAGATCTTCGTCGCGGAGAAGTCAGTATCTGTTTTGCATGTCGCTCTGGTCTTCAAGTTAGCTAAATTTGACTGCTGTTTCCTTTCTGAGGTGTAATTTAATTTGGCCGCTGACCATTCTTTGGTCGACGCCAACATTTACTTTATTGATAACTTTTTTTATTTATTTATTTTTTTTACTGTATCGCGCCTATTTGAAATTATGAAGTAAATTTCGTTTATTTTATGGCAGATATATATATATATATATATATATATATATATATATATATATATATATATATATATATACATATATATATATATATATATATATATATATATATATATATATATTTATACATATATATGTATGTATATGTATCTTCTTCTTTTAACGGTAGGTTCATGTCTGAGCCGCCGTGGTCACAGCATGACACTAAATTGTAGTTTTCATGTAGTGATGTTCAAGGAGTGAGTACGTGGTAGGGTCCCCAGTTCCTTTCCACGGAGAGCGCCGGTGGTACCTTTTAGGTAATCATTCTCTCTATTTATCCGGACTTGGGACCAGCACTTGACTTGGGCTGGCTTGGCCACCCAGTGGCTAGGTAGGCAATCAAGGTGAAGTTCCTTGCCCAAGGGAACAACGCGGCGGTCGGTGACTCGAACCCTCGAACTCAGATTGCCGTCGTGACAGTCTTGAGTCCGACGCTCTAACCACTCGGCCACCGCGGCCTTATGTATATGTATATATGAATATATATATATATATATATATATATATATATATATATATATATATAAATATATATATATATATATATATATATA
>NC_051398.1:37950229-37952729 GCF_015228065.2 Penaeus monodon
GAGGGTCGAGGGCGGGGGGGGGGTCGGTGGGTGGAGGGGCTGCTGGAGACGTGATGGAACTAGAGTCAATATCCGTACAAGACGCCACTGTTAGCAGATACTGACGAGGTCGTGAATTTGTTGACACGGCACCTGATGCATTGGGAACTCTTCGCCGAAGTTAGGGAAGAAAGGGGAGGGGGAGGAAGAGGAGGGATGGCGGACGGAGGACACAGAGCTCCTTTCATCTTTTCCCAGACGGAGCAACGTCCTTGGACCACCCTTGAGAAATGTCGTTATTCAATATCTTGCATTCGCATTCTGTGTGTTCCTCGGCCTTGAAGTGGGAATGGCGTCTCCGTCCGTTGTCGTCGAAGTAGATCACGAGGAACCTCTTCCTCCGCCACTTGGCCTTCTGACACCTCTCCGACTCCATGCCGCTGCTCGTCCCGCAGTAACTGCACGAGTCGTCGCACCTCCTGATGGCCACCACGTTGGTCAGCAGCCTCTTGTCGATCAGCTCGTTGTACTCCGCCAGCTCCTGCTTCACGTACACCTTTTTGAGCACGGGCTCGCACGCCATTTTCCACAGGCGCTTAAGCTGCCTCTGAATCTTGGCCTCCCTCTTCGCCGAGGACACGGACCGTCCGCCGACGCACGCGCAGAGCCACGCAAGCACCACAAGCGACGCCGCTGCAAGCAGAGCAAAACGCATCTTGAGCGTCCAAGCAGCGAGAGGAGAGCGGTTGCTACTTGAGCCTCCCTCGGCCACGGGCGGCGGGCGACTGTGGGTGTTGCCGGGAGATATATTCACCCCCAAACAACCCCCTGTGACGTCATGCTGTCATGGTGACCATCGAAACGTTCGCGTGCGGTTTGGTTACGCTCGTGTTCTCTTCAAAATACCATTCTTCTTTGTGGAAGGTCCTCGTGATCAAAATTAGTTTGCTTGACGCTAACGCTGTTTCCACAGAAGACATGTTTCCCGTCCATGATAATCACATGCCTATCATGTGAGCAGATGCACACATGCATGCAAACATCCACACGCTTTCAGATGTACACATGCGCGCGTGTGCGCATACGAACTGCCAATATAATTGTAAATCCATTAAAAAAAAAATCTACAATCTCACACACACACATGTGTATATATATATATTGTTGCGTATGTATGTGTGTGTGTGTGTTTAAAATTCATGCTGAACAAATTGTAAATAAAACAACGGAGCGAAGAATAGGACGCCACGGCACACACCTCACACATTCGAGGAAATATCCAGACACAAACGGAAGGAAACCCCGGGGGACCCATCACCAACGGGACCGGGAGTGCTCCGCAGCGGCTAGCAAAAAACCTGCAGCACCTCTCAAAACCGCCCTGAACTCCATCAGCGGTTGCCATCTATCAAACGCCAATCGGGATGAAGTGTAAAAAGATTGAAGGCTTTGACTGCAAATCGGTTTTTACTAACGTACTGGCTGACGAGAACATCGAAGTTGTAAAACGAGTGCTGGCAGGAAGAGACGTGGATACAGTACTACTGGCGAGAGAAGACTACGTCGCACTCGTTCGCTTCTGCGTGGACTTCGGCCCCTTTCGAATTCCGAGGACTTGGACATGAACAAATTCAAGGAGTAGCGATGGGCTCATCTCTTTCAGCAGTCCTTGTCCAGATATTGTGAAAACCCTCGAGGCTGTACACTACCGGAACATGGTTGGGAACAGTGTGCCTTGGCTACGATATGTATACGACACCCTCGCTGTGGTACCGACGAGGGCGAGGATCTCCGCCGTAGTCTGAATACAGTGCACCCCATCATACAATTCACCATAAAAGAGGAACGAGATGAACAACTCCCGTTCCTCGACACCACAATCCAAAGGAGATCTGATGACACAGTGTTTTCCGTGTATAGAAAACCTACGAATAAAGACGATTTCATTCATCACGTCTCCGCCCACAACGAAAGGACAAAAGAAAGCTTGTTCATCGGTTTCTGTCTCCAAGCACTTACAATCTGGAGGAGGACATGCAACACATCAATAACACCTTACAACGCCTCCGTCACCCAGCGCAAGACTGAAATGATAATGGACCGATGGAGAAGGGGCGGCCTACAGAACATGACCCACAAAGTAGTCATCCCATACTCGGAATTAACAGAACTCCTGGAAGCCCTGGTGGTCCACACAATCTAGATAGCTATCGCTTCAGGTAAGAAGATCGGAGATATCATAAAGGAAAAGAGGCCAGACCACAGCAGACCTTTTACCCAAGTGTATATTTACCTTGCGGCGGCTGCGACAAGGCATACATAGATGAGACTCCAAGACACAACGAATAGTGTGTGTGTGTGTGTGTGTGTGTGTGTGTGTGTGTGTGTGTGTGTGTGTGTGTGTGTGTGTGTGTGTGTGTGTGTGTGTGTGTGTGTGTGTGTGTGCGTGTGTGCGTGCGTGTGTGCGTGTTCGTGTGTTAACATCACAGGATGATAACTAGTCCAACTACTGCAAGGATAT
>NC_051398.1:37955229-37965229 GCF_015228065.2 Penaeus monodon
GGACAGGTGCGGAAGGACTGTCTTTAAAAACTACAATGCCTTTTTACACATTTTTGAAGATAATTCTGCATCGATTATGATAGAAAATCACATTACATTTAAATATACTTAATGTGCAATATTACCGTTATGATATAAGAACGATATATATCAATATTTATCTTATTGTCTTATTACAATAAATTATAAAAATAGGGTTTATTACGATACCAGCATTCACTTTGATATGTGACAACGGGCTTTTTTTTTTATCTAAGACAAATTTCGGAGTCCTAGACCTTTCGTGACTACCGCCCCAGTTCCTCAGGAACCTCTGCGGTTGACTGCCTGATAGAGACGTGACACTGAATCGTTTTGGTAAATCCTCTTCTCTGGCGAGTCTTATCTGTCAAAGACTAAGGATTTTCTTTCTTCTTGCCCCGTGATTTGATGAGTCCTGTCTCTAGTGCATTGCCGGTCAAATACCATGGTGGTCTCTGTTGACGGTGTTAGATATCCTGTTCAAAATCTGGACCTTATATTCCCGCTCTTTCTAAAAGCACGAGGCTTAAAATGTCTAATCATCAACCTCGGTCTATATTATTGCCACTAAGGTTCGAGCCAGGATGAGATATCTGCGGAATCAACGCTTTCACTGAATATTATTGTAATGACTCGAGATTCGTAGCTGCATATCAAAGTATTGTACTGTTTGAGTTCTTTCAGTATTGCTTTAAACATTAGACCACGAAATAAGTCGATAGTTCCATAGTCTTTGCCGAGAAGGCTATACGTATATTGATATTACAAGTCAGCGATTCGTCTCATGTTTTCAAGAAGCTGTTCGTCGTCCATTCATTTGAGATTTGCGAAGATCTTGCCTCGCCCGGGCCTTCCTACATATGGCCCAGCCTGAGTCAGCTGTTTCTGTCTCATTTTATTTATTGACACTCTATGCTTACCGTGGTGGCGAGATTGCCAGCAGGCGCTCCTGCCGCCATAATGTAAACATGCAGCATAATCTCTTTACCAGCCAGGCGGCTGTTGTGGGCGGACCCTGTCTCAGAAATTGTGTGTGCTCATAATTCTGTAAGTAATGTACCAACATGGCGTTTAGCTCGCCACAGTGCATGCAACACCTGTCTGCATAGTCTCTATTGTCTCTATGATCTGCCATGCGCAATGGTAACCTAGTCTTATTCTGTGCATAATGATTTTGGTACCTTTATTGACTGCTTCAGAGAGTGCCTGTGGCTCATAGCTTGTGGTGTCTGAGTACCATCTGGCCGAGGGGCAGTATAATAGGCTATGAATGCCTCTTACAATGGTTGTGACTGGGTGGCAGTGATAGTGGTTATAACAGCTTGACTCTTTATTACGGAAGAGCTCTACACAGTAAGGGAACACCTGTGACAATACCTTATCACGTCGACCGCTGGACACGAACTGAGTAAAACTGGGTCATCATCGGGCACGAGCAGTGAGCGTCCACCGAACACTTAGCATGGATGTGCAGCTGCAAGAATGGTGGGGCAGCAGCAGGAAATGTGGGAGGAGCGAGGTGAGGTCACTAGTTCGACCTGTTAAAGATCCTCCATATTGCTCAGCCATCTAGGAATGCCTCACCCTTGAGGCGCCTTAGATTGGCCTCAAGGGTAATCCAAGTTTGGCAGGTCCTGATTTGTTGGTCATCTCGTTCTTACGTGCATTGTCCTTGTTGCATCTTCGTGGCTGCTCGTCCCTATCGTCCTCTTCTTCTTGATCCTTGGTATAATCCATCCGCCCTCGATGTCTAGACGTCTTTGAAGGTATCGCACAGGTCCTCCTTAACTTGGGATTCATTTAGACTTCCTCGTAGTCCTTGTCCAGGTCTAACTCGGCGGCGTACTCGTCCACACGTCCTTGCAGATCTCGTCCAGGTTCTTTTCGGTTGCATGCTCGTCCTCACGAGCATGCAGCTCATAACCTTCGTCTGGATCTATGGGCATCTGGGCAGGTGGCGTCCTCTTTGGCATCTCAGGCGGCTGATACCTGCACTGACAAGCTCCTGGAGTTTGGATGAATCTGCAGGTTTCCAGACAGGCGGCGCCCTTATACAGCATCCTGGGGCGACTGGTACCTGCGCTGGCGAGTTCTTGGTCCTTCACTGGATCTATGGGCATCCCGGTAGGCGGCTCTGATGAACATCCTGGTTCGCAGACTTCTGGTAATCTTCTGGGGACATCCTTCCCACAGCATCTTAAGTTGACCGTTTCTGCAGCAGGGTTCTCCTTCGCTGCCGTGTCGGATATCGTCTGTCCGACTACTATATATAGTTGGGGAACCAGATCATACACATAAGAGCCAGAATAGTAAGAGAAAAAGAAAGGCAACAGAGAAGAGGTGATGTTAGGTGCTACTAACTGGTTATTTATAAAAAAATGCAGTTTTTAATGTTTGTTTTTACTTTATTTTCGTCTTTTTTTCGTTTTGTGTTTTACTTTCACAAAGATAAAGAAGAAAAATGGGAGAGGGAGACATCAGTAGCAATCTACATGGACCTGGCTTGAACAACCAACGCCTCTGATAGACATAAGAGTAGATACAGGAAACGACAATGGCAAAAGAGATACATCAAAGATCTTTACACCTGCAACTATGACAACAACAAACCCTATTAAGGAAAAGTTGTCATTGTCTTTTGTTCTGGATGAGTGAGTGAGTGTGTGTGTTTATGTTAGCGACAGTGAATGTGAATGAGAATGAAAGTTAGAGTGAACTCACACAGAGAATGTATCACAAACACGAAGATTAACATTCAGTATAACAATGCAGTGGTAAAATAGCAATGTTATTAATACAAAATTATTTCAACTACCACATTGAATTCAACATTTAATGATATGCAACAGAATGTATGCATTAATGAATGGTGATGTGAAAAAAAATATATTTGCGAGCTTTCTAGCAAGAAAATCTTCTTGGGGTCAGAAATTCTGAACTGCATAGGTAGCCATGTGCATGTCAGAGTTCATCGAAGGAGGTTTCCTATACCCAAAATGCTGTACGAATGAAGCAAACTGAGCCGGGAAAATCTATAAATAACTTATGACATTCCCTACAGGTATCTATCACGAATCACACAATCGCTTGGGATTTCCCCCAATATAATAACGATTCTAGCTTAAACCCTAGTCCTACATTAATGAACAGACGTCACTGTGGGTCACACCGACTCGATATATATGATATAGGGAAGATCCAAACACTATACTCGAAATAATACATTAATATAAAATCGCATTAGAAGATCTGTTCTAGTGGCGATAGAATGTGTCACCAATGATCAATGTAACGATGCTATGGATGTCCCCATGGTGTCAACAACAACAACTAAATTATGAGAAAAATGAGTGGTCATCTCTTGGCCCTTTCCACGTCCCAAATGACTGGAAGGGAAAGAGAAAGTGCAGTCAGCTCGGGGTGAGGGGAGGAACGAGATAAAATGAAATGATGTCCATGATAACAATAATCACGAATGCATTAAATTCACTGTAGTTGAAACAATGTAAATATCTAATAATGAGACAAATTAATTAATTACTTAACTCATGAACAATATTCATGTTTGTTGACCACATACCATGATCACACAGTAATGAGATCTAAGGTCAGAAGAATAGTGTGAGAACATGCCATTTGCTGTCAACAAAACCAACGTGAGAGTGACTGCATATAGGGCTTAACACATTTGTGAAAGAAGAAGGAAGGAAAATAAGTAAAAATGCCCAAAACATGGTTTTGAAGACATGGTCGTACCGTGGAAGCTGGTCGAGCGAATTTTGGAGACTGTTTCCGTGTTGCGAACCAAAAGGATGCAACGACCACTCTGCCACCAGTTTGTAAAAGACTGTTGGTGAACAGCACATGGTCGCATGCCTGGCCAACCATCCCTGTTGGGACCAGAGGCGGTGCCGACCTGGTCACGTCGAGCACTGAGCACAAACTGAGTAAAACTGGGTCATCCTCAGGCACAAGCAGTGAGTCCACCGAACATGTGGCATGCAAGTGCAACTGCAGGAAATGTGGGAGGAGCGAGGTGAGGTCACCAGTTCCATCTATTAATGACCCTCCATATTGCTTGGCCACCCTGTATTGAGGAAGAATACAACACAGTAAGGGAACACACGGGTCTTAGGATAAGTGCTGGGCGCAGGGTCGCATGTCGGCCAACCAGTCCTGATGGGTGAAGGCTGGATTGACCTTATCACATTGACCGCTGGATACAAACTGAGTAAAACTTGGTCATCCTCGGGCACAAGCACTGAGCGTCCATTGAACACGTGATGTGAAAGTGCAGCTGTAAGAATAGTGGGGCAGCTGTAGGAATAGTGGGGCAGCTGCAGGAAATGTAGGGGGAGTGAGGTGAGGTCACCAGTTCCATCTGTTAATGAACCTCCATAGGGAGGTTCTTGTTTTTTCTCTGTGACGCTGCAGGAAGAAGGCACGATCTGTGGTATTACACTTCTTCTTTAAGATTTTTTCAGCTCAATTTTATGATCATGGGATTTGGGGGCATATCCTTGCCAATGTCAGCTAATCTGTCAGCAAGCATATTCCCTCTGATGCCTATGTGGCTAAGGACCCAGTTTATGTTTATTCTTCTACATTAAACAAGAATCCTCTGTGATATGGTAAGGGCAGTGGTCAGAAGGTAGATGTCGTCTTTGGGTAAACTTTGCTGTAGACAGTCAATGGCTGCCCTGGAGTCTGTATGTATGACCATGTGTCCTTCCCTCAGGGATGCATGGGTTAGGGCTCCCATGATCACAATTGGATCTGCCTGTAGCGAGGAGGCATTGTCTGTTACCCTAATGGATTGTGTGGCATCCCTTGCTACAAAGCCGGCGCCTGCAGTATGGTTTAAGGGATTGACTGTTCCATCCATGAAGTAGGTTTTACTACCTGGAGGAGTGATGGCTGCTATGACCCTCTTAGCTTCTGCCTTTAGACTAGACATGGTGTACTGATTCTTTCTCCTTGACAAGCTCATAACAGACAACTCGATCAAGGTTTGTGCCCACGGTGGGGCTTCAATGAAGTCGGGGTGGGGGGAATCCATGCCTTTGGCAAGTAGTTGAACACCCTGGCTGTGTGAGACAGCCAGGAGTTGTTTGCAAACAGCTCATGGTCTTGTTCTAGGCATCTAGTATTTTTTGTCTCATGTTTGTGTTCCTGGGAACTTGGATGACCTTTGAAAGGAAATGAGCTGCCATTAGATCAATTCAGGATTCCAGGGGGAGAAGGTTTGCCTCCATGAGGTGGTAGAAGGCCTTCATTCACCTTGGGGCACCCAGAATGATCCTGGCAGCTTCATTATGAACTGTCTCCAGTTTTTCTCTTAATCTTGGCTTTGCTGCAATCAGGGTGATAGAAGCAATGGGACAGATGGCATGTACATAGTACGATCTTAGTACCTTATGTCTAGCTCCTATGTGTCTCCCAGTCATTGTTCTCATAATAGACAGTCTTGCTTTGGTTTGGTCAACCAAGTACAGGACTTCCTTTTTAAAGGAGAGGGTCTGGCCAATAATTACCCCAAGGTATGGAAGACCTGTAACCATTCTAAGTCCATTCCCTGGATTCTCAGACTTGTGCCTTGAACATTTTGCCTCAGAGCCATCGCTTTGGATTTGGCTGCAGAGATCTTTGGTCCTGTCCTACAGCACTCCTCAGATACAAGGTCCTGACAGCTCTGAGCTTTACTTAGGCAGTGTGGTCCAGTGGAGATGATTGCAAGATCGTCTGCATAGGAGATGATCTTGCACCCCACTGGGAGGTGTATGTTGAGGATGCAGGACGTTAGGATGTTGAAAAAGGGCTGGCCTGAGGACCCCACCCTGTGGTGTTCCATTTTCTAGTGGCATTTGCTGTGATAGGTGACCTTGGAATCTGACTTTGGCTGTTCTTTTTCTGAAATAATCACCTATCCAAGACAAGAGCATTCTTCTGATTCTCTTCTGGATCAGTGTCTCCTGAATAGCAAGAGGACTTGCTAATTCAAAAGCCTTCTCCAGGTCTAGGAATACTACCACAGACGTGACAGTGCTGATTGTGCTTAAGAGCGTGGCTATGCTGTGGGCTGTGCCCATGCCCCTTGTGAACCCATGAAGGTGTTCATGTGGGGGTCCCATTTTCCATTAGAATCAGTTTAGTACCATTCTCTCGGCTGTCTTGCCCAGACAGCTGAGGAGAGAGATGGGGTGGTACTTCCCTGACTCCTTTGGTTTTGGGATGGGAACTATGATAGCCCTCTTCTAGCTCTAGGGTAGAGTGTAAATTTTCCAGGACTTAGGTGAGTTTGCATTCCTGCAACTCATCAATGCCAGTCCTAGGTGGGAAATGATGGAGTACGAGATCCCATCAGAACCCAAGGCTGTGCAAAAACTGTTTTTATAGGTTTTTCTTAGTTCCCTCAGAGAGAAGATAACATCTGTGTTATCGGGTTCAGCTGCCCTTTCTCTTATATAAGCAAGTCTGCCTGGTTGTAGGCATTGTTGGTTTGCCCTCAGTTCAGCTTGCAGACTGTTGCTGCTTGTTCTTGCAGAGAACTCCTGCACCAATCTGTTTGCTTCTGATTGAGAATCGCGGTGTGTGCACCTCGGGGTTGAGCGGCTAGTAGCCACAGCTCTGTAAGGGTGGTTTGGTGGTCAAAGGACTTACACCATTCTAACCACTTCTCCTGCCTGACTCTTATGGCAGTTTCCTAGGCATCCCTGACTGCTTCCCTTAGAAGGGCTAGGTTGTTAGGTGTTCATTGCCTTTGGAAATGTTTTCTGCACATGTTTACTCTGTGGTTGACTTCCTTAATCTCGTCATTAAAGTACCAGGCGTCTTTATAACTCATAGACCATGGCCGAGTTTTAGATATAGTCTGTGAGGCTGCTTGATTTATGGCACTGATAAATCTGGCTTCAAGCACTTCCACGTTTTCACTCTGTGGGGGTTCATTGCTTCTGAGACAGTGGGCCAAAGCATTCTGAAAGGCTTGTCAGTTGGCCTCGTCTGTTTTCCATCTTGGATTTGGTTGTGGCATTTGGGCTGGGCCAGCATCCATGTGGATAGTAACAGTGCCATAACGGTCACTTGTGACAGTCTCATCGACACACCATCTAATTCTCTCCACCAGAGCTGCAGTGACCTCTCCTCTGACATGTGTTGGCTCTTGGCTATTGAGAAGAGTGATCTTGGGGAAAGTCTCAAGCACATTGGCTATGTGATGGCCTGCTGCATCCGGTGCCCTGCAGGAAGCCATGATGGGTGGTGTATATTGAAGTCTCCCCCTATGATCACTCGGTCCTGTGCTGCAGTAGCACAGACCTGGCTGATGTCTAAGCTTCTACAGCCTGGCTTGTTGTACACATTGTACAGCTTGAGGGGGCCCCCAGCCAGGTGAATCTCAACAGCAAGAGATTCAACATCCTCTTCACAGTGTGATGCATCAGCTATTGCACAGCAAGGGATTGTTGCTCTGACCAGGGTAATCAAACCTCTTTTGCCAGCTGTGCTTGGCAGCATGAAGGTATGATAACCTAAGAAGCAAACAGTCCCTTCTATTAATGTCTCCTGGAGCATGACAGTGTCAGTGTTCCTTGATCGCACTATTGTGTGGACGATGGCATTCTTTGTAGTTACAGTATTCTTGTATAGTTATAGCAGAGACGTCTTTGTATTCGGATTCAAAATCTCTTATATTGGAGTCTGACAACTCCATTGTGAAGTCCTCGCTGGTTGAGGGATCTTCACCTGGTGTTGGGATGTTTGTCAGGCTATCCATGTGTCCACTGGGAGGTGGAGAGCCTTTGGTAGCTCAGACTTTTGTAAGTTTGGCTTTTCTTACTTCAGGCTTTGTCTGTGTATCTTTTCTCTTTGCTGACTTTACCTGGGTAAGGTCAGCTTGTTCTGGTTCTGGCTGCACAGATTCAGCCTGTTCTGGCTCTGCCTGTAAGGGCATGGCCAGGGTTGGAGTGGGGAGTAGAGTCTCATCCTGGGGTGAGGGTGGGGCTGCTTTGGCTCTGTTCGGCTTCCTCCCTTTTAGGACTGCAACAGTCTGGGTCATTGCCGTCACGGCGACCGTGACTGCCTTCTCTGCCTCCTCACTGGACCTCCCCAAAGCTGTTGCTACTGCAGTGACTACAGCAGTCAACAGAAGAGTCATATCTTCCTCGTCAAAGAGGAGATTATCGTCTCTTGGGGAGGCTTTTGCAGTGTCTTTGAACCTTTATTCCTGTGGTTCTTTTTCTGCACTTTTGAAATTCCGACTGTTTATTGGGGATATCCGGTGTCTGCTGTGGAGGAGCTTCCTTCCTTTGAGGAGGTCAGGAAGTCTTTTCTCTTTTGTTCTATCCCTGGAGATGGGTGTTGGGGGAGCAGGAACAAAGTCTGGTCGCTTTTTAGCAACCTCTTGTCGCCTGAGGTTCGCCTCTTTCCTGGCAGAGCAAGCCAGGCTCCAGACATTTGGCTCTTGTGTGCCTTTGGCCTTCCTTGTGTACCTTAAGGCACACCCCGGTGTTGTGTGCCTTGCTACAAACACCACATTTAGGTTTGGCCTTGCAGCTAGCCTGGTGGTGACCGTATCTATGGCTGGCTTAGGCACATAGGTTCTTAGGTTGAAGGTGCCCCAGTTACCCGGATCAAAGGTAGTGATTAGGGCTCCTCTCAGGGTCATCAGGACTTGCCTGGTTGGGCTCTTTCCTTTCGACATTCGGGAAGCGTCCACGACCTGTGGGTGTGATGTGATCAGATCCACATCATTTGATAGTGAGAAATCAAATGGCACCATCTTGACTCTCCTATCGTCGGGATTCAGTGGCGAGAGACACACTCTCCTCCCATCATTAAGCTCCTTGGTTTCCTGCAGGAAATTCAGGGTAGCATGGTCTTTGGGTACAATAATCATGCCCTGGTCTCTGGCAACCTGGATTGACAACCGGATTTTTCTCTGCATCTCTAATGCTTTTACCAATTGGTAGGCACTGTCGAAGCCTTCAGATTTAGAGGGAACCTTGAACTGTGGGAAACGCCTAGCGGGTCCAGACTCTCCCTCAGAATCTGTCTCCGGCCTGGGTCGTTTCGGGACGCCCTTTCGGCTTATATTCTGGGCTGCGGTCGTGGGAGCAGCAGCTGTTTCAGCTGGTTCAGCTTGTGTTCCCATCTTGGTCAGGGAGGATGTCTGAAGGCTACTCAGAGATCTCCCTGATTTTGGTGCTGACCTGGAGAGGCCAGCACGAGAATCCATCTGCTGGACAATCTTATGGACAGACATATTTTTGGCTGATGTCGTGTCCATTTTAGCAGCATGTCTGACAGAGTCAACCTGTGATTTGGATTTTCTCTTGTCACTAGAAGCCATGTATAGCTTTAGAGTGACTGCCGTAGTCTGGCACAGTTTGACATCATTTATATCTCTTTGTTGTGGCGGGTTTGTAGTAATGTTTGGCATGAAATAAGCAGTTCTTTCATCCTCTCGAGCCCCCACCCGCCACCGAGTCCAACAAGGGGAAGCTGTATGTTAGAACTAGTGTCTAACGGCCACAGGAGTGGTGAGAGGATATACGCAGTCAATGGCCGTTGTACAGCCACTCACGGGACCAATGAAAGTGCCAACGACGACATTGACTGCTTAACCCTAGCCTACCGAAGGAGACCAGCCGATTGACCTGACCGGCCCACGATCAGGCCACCCGTCTTGCTAGAATAAGGGACTAAAGAGGCGTGTTGCTAGCAGCAGGGCGTACTCATGCATGGCGTCGCTCAACCTCCAGGACTCCCGTCTCCACAGCGCAAAGGGATGCCATGCACGGCAAACACGAGGTAGGTGAGAACCCCTGGGGAGAGACCAGAGGGGATGCCCTTCCACCCACAAGATAAGCATCATTGTTTGGAACCCTATCTTCCTCCCTCTCCAGTGAAACAGCCACCCAAAGGCTGTATCATCTCAGAGAGGGAGCTCTGGTCCTGTACCTCAAAGAGGTGGTTCCAG
>NC_051398.1:37987729-37990879 GCF_015228065.2 Penaeus monodon
CCCCTAAAGAAATCCCCCATAAACAAACCTCTTAGGATTAAAGGGCAAGTTTTTCTGCTATGGTTTAAGGATATCTATATTCGCTTAGGGCAAATTGAAATTGGGGCACTCCACAAGGGGGAGTAGTCCCCTACACTGTTTAATATATTTACACTCTCTTTGCAAGCTCAACGAAAAATTAGGAAACTATGCAGCATCACATCCTTGCTGATGACTTTCTTTTCCCATATTTGAAGGTGGGGGGTTACGTTCTAGGGAGGTTTAGCAAAAAAGTGTGCCCCCTTGGTTCTAATAAACCCCAATCAAACTAAGTATACTTCGAGATCTCGAAAAACTATTTTACTTTCCAAAGGTTAGGGGGAAAAACTATTGCAAAAATTGACACCTATAAATATTTTGGGTGTTATGGGACTGCTCCCCACTCATGTCCCCCCAACTCTCGCTTTACCAAGGGTATTTTTCAAAACATCAAGGAACGTCGCCCTTTAGCGTTTAAAATCACGCAATAAATAACAGATATGTGGGTGCCTCCCCGAGAGTCCCAAGGTGATGTATATCTCCCCTTTGGGCCTGATAAATAGCAAAAACCCCCTTTTTAGGTTACCACCGGTGCCCTCAAACTTTTTACAGAAAAAGGTCAAGAATTTATTAAAATTTTGCCCTTGCTCCCAAAATTTTCGCATGAGAAGACCCAGACCCCCCCTTCTATTTACAGTCGTTCACCCATGTTAACACCATACTTGGCATCAGACTCCTGCAGATTTACCCGACCACAATCTCCAAAATTTCTCACCGAGAGAAATAATAGAATTTGGGGATGCCGACCTGATACTCCCAAAACCAACATTCCAACTTTGAATGGAAAAATAAAACCTGCTCATATATCATGTTCTTCATTTATGCTAAAAGCGAAGCATTTCATTCCCAAAAAAAGTACTTACGCTCTTGCACAGAACTCCGTGCATCTTAATTTTTAAACTAGCAGGGCCCCAATCCTTCTTCAAAAAATTGAAAAATAAGATGACTTTACTCTTATGTGACAGGGTCGATCGTTTCCAGATTACAAATTTTCCCCGAGACCCAATTATGTATACCCCTATATCTAAACCAAATGAATAAAACGTGTTTTAAATGTCTTTTAGATTAGAGGGTAGGGAGGCCACTGAGAATATGAAAAAAAACGGACATGGTACATTTTGGGTACAGGTTTCGGGACATCAGATATAGACAAACCCCTTTAAAATCTTCAAGATGTCTCAGAGCAGAGGTTACTTGACTAGGCTACGCATAGGATAAACAGTACATTATATAAAATTACCCGGATGCGTTTTTGGGGGCCAAAAACCAGTTTCATAACCCCTGAAAGTTTGCAAGGCGCCCAACTCGCTAAACTTATCCATTACTATTCAAAAACTGCACCTTCGATCAAAAAAACTGTTCACAGATTAGCACTTGTTGATTATATTAACTTTATTATAGCACTAGTCTTGTCTTTGACTGATAGTGAATAAAGTCTTTTTTCCACCAAATGATATTTTTTTACAGTGATAAAAGCACAGCCCTTCGGCTTGACTGATAGCCCCCTACACAAAAAACACAGCCAGTTTTATAGATGTTTTTGGGATCTTACCCTGGTTTTTTCAGGGATGACCGTTCTGTAAATAAATTATCAAAAAAAAAAAAATCTCTCTCTCTCTCTCTCTCCTCTCTCTCTCTCTCTCTCTCTCTCTCTCCTCTCTCTCTGTCTCTCTCTCGTCCTCTCTCTCTCTCTCTCTCTCTCTCTCTCTCTCTTCTCTCTCTCTCTCTCTCTCTCTCTCTCTCTTTTTCTTCTCTCTCCTTCTTCTCTTGCTCTTATTTCTCTTTTCCTCTTTCTCACCCTCTCCCCTCTGTATATCTGTCCCCTTATCTCTTCTCTCTCTTCTCTTTCTCTCTCTCTCTCCTCTCTCTCTCTCTCTCTCTCTCTCTCTCCTCTCTCTCTCTCTCTCCTCTCTCCTCTCTCTGTATGTATGTATTTTTGTATTATTTGTGTTATGTATGTATCTATGTTTTTTGTGTTGTATTTGTTTATGAAATGCATGTCTGTATTTTGTTAATTTGTACACACACGCACCTACCACACACCCCAACACCAAAAACACACAACACAAACACAACACCCACACACACACACACACAACACACACGCACGCACGCACGCAGCACCACGCACGTACACACGCGCGCACACACACACACACAACCCACACACACACCAAAAAACCAAAAACACACACCCCACACCACAAAAACACACACCAAAATTTTTTAAGTAAGGGGGCCCAAACACGCAAGGGAATCAGGGAGTAATCTTATGAGGTTTAAATTTTAAATTTAAACTTTTTATTGATTATTTTGATATCCCCGCTATAACTTCGTTCTACTAACTAAGGAACCATTTGTTATCAAACCTCCGATTTCAGTTTCCTTTTGAATTATCATAAGTTCTTTACTTCTGAGTCGCCACAGGGGTCAGTTCTTACTTTTCCCGAACCCGACCGCTGGCATTAATGGGTTGGAATTCTATACAGCGACACAGAAAAGGGTTCTCGATTTTCCCCCCCAGGCCCTTTGTTTTTTCTTTTTTGTAGTTCGCTCGTGTTCAATACGTTTAGATAGTTTACTGAAGGGGTGATTGATCCTAAACCCTTAATGAAAATAATCGCGGGAAAGAAATGAAAAAAAATAAGATGTACTCCTCTCTTCCCCTTTCACCCTCCTCCTTCTCTACCCTTTTGCCCCCCTCTCCCTTTTCATTTTCATTTTTCCTTTTCTACATTTCCCTTTCCGCTATGCTACACCTTCTCGTCTCAAATCTTCCTTAAAATTTTCTCCTCCGCCAAAACTTTTAAACTTTTCTCTGAAGAGATAGAGAGAGAGGTTTTCCCCTGTTTCCGTTCATTCACTCTCTCTCACTTTCTCGAAACTTCTCCCTCCTCCCTAGCTTCCCCCACGCACTGAAAATTCTACCCCAACGAATGGATTGCCCAATTCTCTCTCTCTCTCTCTCTCTCTCTCTCCCTCTCTCTCTCTCTCTCTTCTCTCTCTATATATATATATATATTTATATATTAAAATTTAATTATATGTATTATTTTATGTTAAGATGTTATT
>NC_051398.1:38004025-38006525 GCF_015228065.2 Penaeus monodon
AAACTGTCTCTCCAAGACATACAACATCGCTGGCCTTACATACCTCCTATAGATTTTCCCCTTCACTCCTATTGGCATGTTCCTGTCACACAAAACTCCCGTCACTTTTCTCCACCCATTCCACCCTGCCTGCACTCTCCTTTTAACTTCAGCATTGCTAGATCCTTCACAGTCTACTGTTAACAAATACTTAAATTCATTCAATTTCTTGATCTCTTTCTCTTGCATCTTAACTCTGAGATCTTCCTTCTCATTTACAGAGATACTCTGTATTCCTTCTGCTGACTTTCATGCCACGCCTCTCCAGTGCATGTCTCCACCTTTCCAGATCTCCTACTTCTCCGCTACTTTCGCTACATAACACGGTGTCGTTTGCAAACATCATAGACCACGGCACACGCACACACACACACACGCACGCACACACACACACACACACACACACACACACACAAACACACACACACACACACACACACACACACACACACACACACACACACACACACACACACACACACACACATATATATATATATATATATATATATATATATATATATATATATATATATATATATACATACACACATTTATTTATTTACTTATTTATATATATTTACGTATATATGCAGCACACACACATATACACAGATGTAATTTAAACATTGGTTACTTGGTGGGTAATGCACAGGCTCAAGAGGCCCATTATTGAATCAAATTTGAGAAATTGCTCTTTTTAACTTGTTTGATCGGGTTTAAGAAAAATTACTAATCATAAATTTGTGGATTTTTGTCCATACCTTTGAACTATTCTCTAAACTAACCAAAAGTTCTGAACACGAAGAAAGAAAAAAAAAAAAAAAAAAAAAAAAAAAATGGCGGTTGATAAATACCATCTGTTAAATAAAATCAGACTTCGGAGCAAGCAAAACCAAAACCATTATCTCAAGTAACACGTACAAAACGCAACTCATCCTGACCGATAAAAAACAAACTTAGAAATTGACCGAATAAAGAGCTTGCTTTGTGTCGGTAACGATATCTAACCGACCAGCGATCCAACAGAGTGACGAAGGAATTTCAGGAACGATATTTTCCCTTTGGTTGACGTGAATGTGAAGAGTGGCCGCCTTCTCCAGCTGTTGCGTTGCGTTGGTGTCCACTGATCGAAAGCTGAACTGATAGTGTACACAGGGATTTCTGCACTGATGCTGTATACTCAATCAGCTTACGCATGACATGGACCAAGGCTAACTTATTAAGGATCTTTCTTAATTTACACACACGCACACACACACGCACACACACACACACACACACACACACACACACACACACACACACACACACACACACACACACACACACACACACACACACACACACACACATATATATATATATATATATATATATATATATACATATATATACACACATATATATACACACACACACACATATACATATATGTGTGTGGTGTGTGTGTGTGTGTGTGTGTGTGTGTGTGTGTGTGTGTGTGTGTGTGTGTGTGTGTGTGTGTGTGTGTGTGTGTGTGTGTGTGCGCATGCAATATATAGTTACTGCTGAAACAGTGAAAGAAAAGTCACGATCGCCAACCATTTCTGTGTGTGTGTGTGTGTGTGTGTGTGTGTGTGTGTGTGTGTGTGTGTGTGTGTGTGTGTGTGTGTGTGTGTGTTAACGTGTTAATAACAGATTAAGCAAAACAGAGCAATATAAAGACAGCAAGTAAAGGAAGATGAACAAAGACCTAGTTGTTTGACATTCCAATTTTGTGGCTAGAGACAGGATACCTTCGTAAAAAGTTTGATTCAGGAGAGTGTGAATCAAACGTTTATCAAATGCTGGAGTGATATTAATTTTAACCGCAAGATGACCATAGACTCATGGCGAACGATAATGCGGTTTCCGAAACGAATTATGTTGCACGTTCTGGTCGGAAATGAACTAATGCTTTGGTAAATGATTGATAATACGTCAGCCGAAGAGGGAAATGCGTAACGCAGGAAACCAAACCCTTTAGAAGAAGAAGAAGAAGTAGAAATTTAAAAAAATGTCTCCATGTTTATGAATATCGAACGCTATAAGAACGTATATTGGTGAAGTGTGTGTTTGGTGATGATACAGGAAGCGAAAATACACAACATGAAAACAAGAAGGACAAGAAGAAGAGAAAGAAGAAGAGGAAGATGAAGAAGAAGATGATGATGAAAGAGAAGAAGTGTAATGTCCCGAACAAAATATAGCTTTAGTGACGAAAAGAACGAAAAGCAGCCTGTGATGCCCTTATAAGGAAAAATGTATCAGCACTGAGCCTGCAGTGAGAACATTACAGTGATGAGATGTTCTGTTCAGGGGAAGGTATGTGGTTATGATGACGTTAAGATCCTATTCTGATAAGTGCAAAGATAAAAAAAAGGGACAGGGGTTGAGAGTACGAAGAACATATTTTGAAATAAGTGGAATAAAAAGGGAA
>NC_051398.1:38017333-38022306 GCF_015228065.2 Penaeus monodon
AAAATTTGCGTGGGTTTAAAGAAAAAGGGACTGTTGGCAAATGGGGGACGTTGATGAAAATGAAGGTATTTTTTTATGTTTTTAAATTTAAGGATTTTAAAAACCCCGCAAATCATGATCATGATACACTATTTGTAACAGAAGCTTACTTTGTTTTAACTTCTTTTATGTATGATTTTCTCATCACTGCCAAAAATTCCTTTTTTTTTTTTTTTTTTTTTTTTTTTTTTTTAGCACTGACCAAACGTTTCCAGCTGTTGGTCACATGTGCGCGCGAACGTTTCTCTCTTGCATAACGTTGAGAAGGTACTGTACGTTTTCCTCCTCGCTATTCATTTAATTTAAAAGTCATATGAGGTTTGAATAAATTAACTACGCTTGTTTTCAAAAGATGAAATTGAAAGTATCTTAGTGGCTCGCTTACTGAAAGTTTAATCACGATAAGATGAATGAAATACGAGATGGATACTTCAGAAGATTTTTGAAATTAAGGGTCTTAATTATGAATTGTAAAAACAATGAATGACAAAGAAATTACAAAAAACAAAACAAAAACAAACGAAAGCCTATCAGAAATGCCCTTTAGAAAAAAAATAACCGAGAAGAAAAAAAACCGGGGGCGAAGGGTGAAAAAGAGAAAGAAGCGTGATAGTAAAAAAGTACGAGTTTTCGTTTTTCTTTTGGGAAAACATATTTGGCAGTGGTATTATAGTCCCTTTCAGTCGGTCAAAGATAAAATTTATAATTTCTAACAGCGGGATATAAAACATAAACATGCACCCGAAACTTCCATAAATTTTTCCTTAATTTCGTATATACATTTCACAAAAAGTCTATAAAAAATTTATTGTTATTTTTAAAGGTCTCTAATTATGAAAAGTTATTTTGGTCTCAATTTTATTCACCCCCTTTTTTAAAAAGGGAAATAACCAATAGGGCAGCGTGAAGCTATTGTTAACCCTCTGTTTTAGATATTGGATTATACGTCTTTACTGCGAAAATTTTATCAAGTGGCATTTAAAATTTGGGTAGTTGACGGCACCAAAACGTTTAAACCGGGCACCAAGTTAATTTAAATTTTATGCCCTTCCTTTTAAAAAGGGCTTTGGGTTTTCTGTTCGAAAAACGGGGAAATTTAAAAAAAAAAAACAGTGTTTTTTAGTTTCCCTTTGTAAAAACCCCAAAATGATCTAAGAGGGAAAGGGGGAAGCAAAACCAACGGGACCCTTGGGTTTTGGGGCAGCTTTAATTTCTACAAGGGGAAATGAATTGGTCCCTCTTTTCTGCCTTTTTGGGTTTCTTCTTTTTAGTGGTGGGTTTTCGTTTGGTTTTAGTTAAGGATTTTTTTTTGGAATTAATTTTTTACTTGTTTTACCGATTTAAGAATACTGGATATACATTCTAAAAGCAGTTTATAAATTTTATTGAAGTGGCTTGGCCTCAAAATAGTAGCTACCCTAGTTAGGAATATAACCTACACATACACAACACACACACCCCACCACACACCCCCCACACACACCCCACACACACAACACACAACACACACACACACACACAAAACACAACACAAACAAACACACACACACACCAAAAAATATGTATATAAAATATTATTAATATTATTTTATAATATAAAATACATAAATACATATAATATATATAATTTTTATATATTATATATATAATATATATTAAAAATACAAAAAACACAGATTTATGTGTATATAGGGATACACACACACACACACACACACAAAAACACACCAGACCCACACACGAACACAAACACACACACACCCAACCACACACACCCCCAAACACATACAAATGCCAAAACACACACACACAAAAACCCCCACACACACACAAATGTGTATATGTATATATACACACACATATGTATGTATATGAAAATTTTATAGGATATATATATATAAAATATATATATTTAAAATATATTTTTTTTTTTTTTTTTTTTTTCAACAGCCATTTTTTTCCATACAGGACATAGGTCCTCTCCAGTTTACTATTTAGAGGTTATTTGGCAGTGTCACCCTTTGGGCCCGATTTGGGGCCCTTTCCAACAACCGCGATCCCCCGCCGTTGACCCGGGTTTTTCCCCGGCGGGGGACTTTCCCCCGACACCTGCGTTTGGGTTCCTTTAAGGTGGTGGTCGTTTTCTCGCCCGTGATATCGGGCTTTGAGCCAGGCCCCAAAAAGTCGGAGGCGGCATTTTTTCCCACCCGCCGCGAGGGGGAATTTAAATCGGGGCCATGAGGGCGGAGGTCCCGTGCTTTAACCACCGGGCCCCAAAACATATTTAACCCTTATATACTGTGTGAACAAAACACACACAATATTAAGTTATGCACCCCAAAACAAACAAAAACACACACACCCCACCCAAAACCCCACACCCCACACCCCCACACACCCCACACACCACACCAAAAAAAACACACACACACCCACACACACGCCCCAAACACACACACACGCCCTTATATAAAATATATGTATATATATATATATATATATCATTTTTTATTTTAATATATATATATATATATATAAAATACTGTTTTTGCATACACACCCCACAAACACACACACACATAAAAATTTTTAAGGATTGTAAAAACATATGTAATATATATTTATATAGATGGGTAAAATACATATATATTAAAATAATATATATAAATATATATAATATATATATATATATTAATATATATTTATGACACACACAAAAACACACATTTTAAATTTTAATATATATAAAGTTTTTATTATAAAATATATATAAATATACAATTTCATTTCAATTTCATATAAAACATATACATATATAGGCCCCCTATATATGGGATTTTTATTAAAATGTGTTTTTGGGTGTGTGTGTTATATATATTTTTTAATATATATAATATTTATTATATTTATTAATTACTTTTATAATTATATTTATATATTTTAATATATAATTTAATTTTTATATATGTCAACACACACCACACAAAACCACCACACACCACACACACACACACAAAACACACACACACAACACACACACACACACACACACATAAATTTCTATATGGCGATGGCCCAGTGGTTAGACAGGGGGAAAGCACCCCCGTGGCAGAGATTTACACGCCAAACAGCGGTGATTAGGATGGGATCCAGTCAGAAGGGTGAACGCCTATAACCTCCAAATAATAAATTTAGGAGGGGCCCAAAAAAAAAAAAATAATATATATCATAAAAATAAATTGTGTATATTTATAATTATACATTATAAATATACTTTTTAATATTTATATTATAATAAAAAAAATATATAAAATTAATTAAATTTAAACATACTACTACATACCAAATATAAATATATATATTATAAAATTATATAATATAATATATATTTTAATTTTAAAATTTTAATTATTATATATATATATTTAAAATTTATATATTATATATATATATATATTATATAATATATATAATAATATATATGTCTGTTAGAACTGTAAATTTAATTGAGACCAAAATACCGTTCATAATTAGAAGCCGTCTAAAATATCATTCATTCTTTTTATAGGAGTATGTATATGTGCATATCTATGTAGGTAAATATGGAAGTTTGTATGCGTGCGTTTATTTATGCATGTATGTCTGTATGCATATGCAATTGTAGAAATGATAAATATATCATCTTAGTATATGCACACACACACACACACACACACACACACACACACACACACACACACACACACACACACACACACACACAACACCACAACAAACCCACCACTTTAACACAGACACTACTTTAAAACTGGTCGATTGTATGTGGATGTTTTGTAGTACTCGCGCGGTTGAAATTATGAGGCAAGTTAAACTTAGTTACGGTAGTAGATATGATGGCAAGTTGAGAACCACCAACAATGACTATTTGAACTACTACCTACTTAGGGAAGGATCATTGGTCAGCCACCCCCAGTAAAGACCCTGTCATTTACGTAATGTCAACATGGCGCCCAGTAGTTCGTCAAACACCGCATCAGTAACGGCACGATTTTTATTATTATTATTATTATTATTATTATTATTATTATTATTATTATTATTATTATTATTATTATTTTGTGTGTGTCCCCGGGCAGAGCTAAACTGCAACTGGGGTTCAAAAGGGTAGTACCCTAGGAGTCCCCCTGCCAGGGGTTTCGGGGAAGCTGCGAAGTATGGTATGGTTTTTGCAAAGGAAATTTATCAGTGCAATTGGTAGTTCACGACCGATTTAGAACATGTCTGGCGGAGATAGCATTCCTAGTTACATTACGTTAACCAAGTAAAAATTTTGAAATTTACCGGTTTTGACAAGAATATAAAACCACAGGCTCGCGCTGGAGATCAGAGGTGAGGGACAAATGTTGCATTTTTTGGGATTACGTCACGCTGGTGGCAAGACTGTAATAAATGAATTTTTGAATTTTTGGGTGAAAAAAAAAGTAAAAAAAAAAAAAGAGGGAAAAGAAACGAACACATAAAAAAAACGTCAGCGGAATATGAGACATGGTAAAGTATTGTTTCTCGTCTATGTGTGTGGATTTACTTTTATATCTGTGTTAATCTATCTTTATCTATATTAATTACATCTAACATCTCCACCCACACACACACACACATACACACACACACACACACACCACCCACACACACCCCACCCCACCCCCCACCCCACACACACACACACACACCACACACACACATAAAAATTATATTATATTTAATATATATTTATATATATAAATAATCAGTATTATATTCCCCACTCTATATTTACAATGTCAACATCTCCTCCACACTTTTATTCACGATAATATCTAATTTTTTTTAAAGCCCTTTCCTTTTTAATTTTTGTTTTTTTAAAAATTTCATCCCCTTTTTCCGATTTGGGGGTT
>NC_051398.1:38042406-38044906 GCF_015228065.2 Penaeus monodon
TAATAAGAATTGAGCACCGTAATACCGTACCAAACGTTACAGTCGCGTGTGTTTAGGAATTATCAGCCATGCAGCCATCACCACGGATGCTTTAACTGTGGGGAGTTCAACCACAGACAATCAAATTGCAGATATGACTATAAAGTCTGATATGCATCCTCCAATTGTATGATCACAAAAGAAGACTTTGTAGTTATTATAGTGAAAAGGAATTTGACCATGAAGACTATGCCGATGGTAAACCTGCACATAATAAGGACCTCATAAACATTGTATTCATAAATGCCCAGCCACTCCCACATCACAAGAAGAAAATAGACATTCTAGCCAGAGAAAGACATGTTGATATTTAATGCATGACTGAAATGTGGCTCCTTCCAAGTATAAGTGACTCTGTAGTAAATATCTCGTCCTTAATATCAACCGCTATGACCATGGTCGTGGGGGAGGAGTTTGTATCTATATTACGGATGACTAATAAAGTCGAAGATGTTGAGGATATATGGATTACAATAGAATGTAGACAACTACCGTCTATCATTGTTGGTTGCATTTATCGACATCCTCTTGCCCATGCAAAGTCTTTCAGGTATATTTCAGATTGCTTTAAGAGCGCTTCTTTGCGTAAGAAACTCGCCTTTATCCTGGGCGATTTCAATGATAATTTATTAGCATCAATTAATGAAATTACTAAATTAATCAAGAATGTGAAGTTGACTCAAGTCCTATATAGACTAACTAGGATAGCCTCTACCTCTGCAACTCTTATAGACCTAATGATTACTAATAAACAAGACATTATTACCAGTCCAGAAGTAGTTCCCAGCCTGGTGGCTGATCATGAGCTTATATCTGTTATTCTCAATATAAGCAAATCGAAAAGGCAACCAGTGTATCAAACGTTCGGTGCTTCAAGAACTATCGTCAATATTACTTTTGTAAATCACTATTAAATGAAGCTCCTACTCTTAACAGAAATTCTTCAAACTGTTAGTGTACAAGTAGAAAAGTTAACTAATGCTTTCCTGAAATGCATGGACAACTGTGCACCAATCGTAACAAGGAAAGTAACCTGGCTGCAGTGAAGACTGGGACCAGCTTAGAAAAAGGATTAAGAGTAATAGGTACAATATGACCTTTACAAAGAAGAGAAGAAACGACTCAATTTATTTATTGGCGCAGGCAAAAAAAAAATACAGAGAATTCCAGAACAAAAGAAATGGTAGCGATAACTTACGTGAGAGAGCAGAGGAATCTAATCATATTTTTTGCAAATGCTGGCAAAGATGCTTATGAAAAGTCACAAGCGAATCTAAACTGTCATATTACTGAAGCTATTGACGAAGGAATTTACACTTCAAATGAAAGTCCCAAAAATATCTTTAGACTTGATCCTTTGGACTGCGAGACTATCATTTTAACTGTAAAACATTTAACATTTTCTAATTCCTATGGTTTTAATGGGGTTCCATTTCGATTCATAAGAGACTCGTTGCCAGTTATTACATTTTACATTATGATTGTTGTAAACACTTCTATTGTTACCAACACATTCCCTAACTTTTGGAAAATCCCTCACTGACATCGAGGATATAAATAACTATCGCCCAATCTTTTTGCTGCCAATACTTTCAAAAATACTAGAGAAAATCGCAACCAATAAGCTGATGTCTATTTTAGAGTCAAACAGACTTTAAATTGATAGTTAGCATGGATTTCGACAAAGGTTTTCTGCGAAAATTGCTCTCTATAAAAGTAACCGATAAAATATATAGTAATATTGGCAGTAAGAAAATAACACTGTTTACTTCTAGATCTTTCTAAAGTTTTTGACTGTGTAAACCACATCCTTATAAAGAAATGTATGAAACTAAACACAGATCCACTCTGGTTTCGGAATTATCTTACAAACAGATAAAAAGCAGTATGAATCAAGAACATCGTATCTTCTCAAAGAAATATTTCCTTTGGTGTTCCTCCGGGATCCGTGCGAAGTCCGATTTTGTTCTTAATATACGTGAATTATTTATCTTTCTTAATATACGTGAATTATTTATCTAAGGATTTACCAGGTTGTTTTGTATTGCAGTATGCAGATAATACTCAGTGACTTCCGTCTGGAAATGCCGAATGCATTTCGGAATTAATCAAAAGAGTAGAGAATGTCCTATTAAGTGCAAAATTATACTTTCAAAAGAATGACCTATTATTGAACAAAAAGAAAACTCAGTGTAAAATTATTGGTTCATGACACTGTATTTCTCCATTACAGGAAGGTATTGTTATAAATTTTAATGGAAGTCATATAATGCCAAGTACTGTTGTTAAAAACCTGGGAGTGTATGAGGATCACATATGCTTTTTTAACTTACAAATAGATGAAATATGCAGGAAAGTGATTGGAACACTTGTCTATCTCAAGAGAATTGTTGTGCAGTCATTAGTGCTGAGCATTATTAACTATTGCTCAAGAGAGTTAAGGGGGTCACAAATAGATTTC
>NC_051398.1:38054906-38062406 GCF_015228065.2 Penaeus monodon
GGTCTGGTTTAGGACCTTTATTTGTCAATTTGCTTATCAAGGTTGTGGTTTATTTTGATTCGATATTGATTTGATTTTGCGTCATTATGGTATTTACAGGTCGAATATGTTCTTAGTCGTTCTGGCGTATAGGGTTTATTTAGGAGTCGGTCTTTCTTGCACTCAGGGAGTAAGGTTTTTTGCTGTTGTTTTGTTATAATGTTAGAATCTTAATGTAAGTCTGAGGGTTTTGTGTTGTTTCAATGTTCAAAACGATATTCATCCTGGTAAATGTTCAGAATACTTTGGCATGATTGAACATGACACTAGTGGTATCCATGGATTCCTCTCACTCTCTGATGCTCTAATAGGTAGAAATTATGCCCTGGAAACCCTCCCTCAGTGCCCATGAGCTTGGCCCCAATAGCAGGGGAGGCCATGAATGTAGCATGGAAATTGCAGGGTAATATATGAATAATATAGACAGAATTGGTCAGTATATAGTCAGATGCAGGTGGCTGTGCTGCCCGCCAACCCCCACCCTGGACGACAAAGAATTCACCATATGTACAGCTAGATAAAGTGTCAGGTAGACTCGGCATCGGGCATTCCCACATGTTGGTTATGAGGTCTCTCCTGCTGTGAATACATGGAGGATTCTTTGTCTTCCATTGTGGGGGCTGGGGGAAAGAGGGTCACAGGGGGCACAGCGCCTTGCATTAAATAATGTAGTGACATTCTGTCTATATTATTGACATTTTACCTTGCAATTTCCCTGGTACCTTTCAATACAAATGTCACTGTAATCTGTCTAAGCTTTTAGTAAGAATAAAGCTCACTTAAATGACAGTCAGTGTGCAGTTTCACAATGACTTTTATATGACCATCAGTATCTGTTGTTTTATTTTTTATTGTCCTGTATATTATAGGTTCCTTATTGTTAATGTTATATATTTTACTATTTGAGTTTTCTTATCTCAACTTCTATTTTCTAGTTTATGAAACAGAACAAGCACAGAACAAGAACTGAGTTGTCTTTGGCAAGGAATTTGTCTGTGTAAATGGGCTTAATGATTACCTTCATCTTTGGGACTAGAAAAGTCGCTCTAAAAATTTAATGTAGGTGAAATGGTCATTTGAGGTCTTTTCCCTGTACTAATTGTTAGTGTTAATTGTGGTTATTTCATGGTATACATTGTTCTCATGAGTGGTAGTTGATGATTAATAGCATACAAAGTCCTCAACAGGTGACAGCATCAGTGCAGAGGCATATAAAACTGGTGGAGCTGAAGGGGAATCTTTAAAAAATTGGGTTTAAAAACACACTATAAAAAAAAAATAAGAAAATCTGATTAGGTTGTAGCCAGAATTTTTTAAAAAGTAGTTCATATGGAGAATAATGTTTCAGTATAACTAGCATTTTACATACACATACATACATCTGTATGTAGTTAGTTGGTTCATTAGTTATAAAAACACCTGGAGAAAGTTAGTGACTGGATATAAGTATATATCAGAAAAAAGAATTGTGATTATCAAAGTTGTATAATGTTGAAAAGTTGTGTTGAAAAAAGTAGTAATGGGTTTGGATAATATAATGTATTTCTTCATTGTATTTTCATAATATCTGGTTCTGTAAAACTTGTTAGACTAACAATTTTTAGATTTCACAAGAGAATCTACATGTTAATACATCATTTCCTCTTGCAGAGAATATTATGTCAGGAAGGATGTGGAAGAAGCTAGTAGTAGGGCATGGCATGAATCCCTTCATCAGCTCTCAAAATAACTCCTTTTGTGAACACGTCGATCAGGAGACCATTAGCTGCAGTTGTGGAGAGGAGGAGAAAGGTAAAAAAAAAAAAAAAAAGAACTTTGATACGATTTCATAAGCAGAGAGATGATTTTAAAGATAGGTTCAGTTACATAATTGATCTGTGTTTGTAGTTCACAAGTTGATACTCAGAATTCTTGCAGAGTTTGCTTGGGTATGGAGCACACGGGAACAAGGTGGACAGGCTGGGAGTGTGGTCCTGGGGCCAGAGCAGAGGCAGATAAGCTTCAATCCAGAGTATAGTTCTGGAACAACAGCTGTTCGTGGATGTGAGTCCCTTCCAATTGGCCACCATCACTACTGGGAGTTGAAAATGACCTCTGCTGTTTATGGAACAGATATTGTAAGTGTGGTGGTATGTTGCATGGTATCAAATATGCTACACTGAAAACTTTCCTTATATCCAGATGGTTACCCAACATTTTTATGCTGAATATTAAAGAATTATTTGTAAGGATAAGACTATTTTTAGGACCACTTGAGAAAATAGAGATTAGACAAATAATTTCTTGTGATGTACAAAATTAGGAGTATATAAATGAAAACAATAGTTACTTTATCTTTTGCCCTTAGAATCATTTAAGTGCAAAATCTGAATTGTATATTGAAAAGTGTACTATAAGTTTTAAAAGAAGTATACAATTTGATACTAAGTAGCCCAAAATGATATCAGGCATTATCTGACAATTGCTTCATCACATGAACTTTGTTCACTCATCCTTGCAGTAGGTGTTGTAAGGTTATATCTGTTTCATACATTATAGATGGTTGGTGTGTGCACTGCCAAATTTGACCTCAAATATGCAGTTCACCGATTCTGTTCCCTCCTCGGTCGGGATCACGAGTCGTGGGGCTATTCATACACAGGTAGAACATGAAATTTATTTACTTTTAACATACTAGCCTTAGTCTTATTAATGAAAATGTGCCATTTACATATTTTCCTTGCAATGATAATTGCAAGTCCATGGAGATGAACAATATTTTTTTTTCTTTCTTTCTTTCTTTCTTTTTTTAAGTCCAAGATAATTCAACAAAGGATTGCTAAACAATTAATTGTGGATACATCTTCTGAGAGTTCATATAAATTATCCACATTTACAATATATGTATACACAGGAGGTGTCCAGCATGGAGGAAAGTTCAAGCCCTATGGTCCACGTTGGGGCAAGGGCAGCATCGTGGGTCTTCACCTGGATTCTTGGCGTGGAACCCTGGAATTTTACCTCAACAGAAAACCTCTAGGTACGTCCAGGCTTTAAAACCTTTACTAAAACTTTTCTTCTTTTCTATGTAGAGGCTTCAATTACCTTCCAGGAAAAGGCTATTACTGATTTATATGTCAATACTAAATAGTTGAAAAAAACATGCAGAACCTGAAGTGTTAAAGTAATCAGCCTCATTCTAAGTTAGTAATAAGCCAGATGTAGAAACATGAGAAAAGGAGATTTAAGTAAACTTTTGATAAATTGATATTCAATGGGATAAATATCTGCTTAAGAATAAAGAATTTGTAATCTAAATTGGTTAGCAAGAATTGTATGAGAAAGTTCTTCAAGATGTGTCACAATGTAAACTTTTCTTATTCTTCTAACTAACAAACTAATAAAGCAAATTATATATGCTACCCAGAAGTTAACTATTTATCAAACTAGAAAGTACTCTCATTATATTCACATTTGTAAACTTGTATGTCTGTCCTATTCTCTTGGTTATTCTGCCTTAGGTTTGATAAGACATTCCCAGTCGTTTTGTTAAAGTCCAATAACCTTTCTGCATAAACTACAGTTTAATTTTATGCAGTGTGTAGAACATTCATGAAGATTCCAAGGATGATACACTCAATTTTTTTCACCATACATTGATGGTAAAGACATTTATGTTGATTGCAAAAAAAGAGGCATTTATAGCAAGCAGTTACAGTGTGAGGTTGGCACAGTTCTATTTGATTTCTAGTTATAGAGTTTGTGCTCAGTTGATCCTAATGACAATGCTGTTATTATGTATTCATTTATTTTTGCAGTAAATATATTTATGCAACCATATATTTTCAAATAACTTTTAGTATTATATATGGAAGATATGTTTAAGCTTCAGGATGCTAAAGCATTTTGTGTAAAAAGCCACCATGATGCAAAGTCCACATGGTGTATTTGCATTCCTTTATTTTTACTACAGGAGAACCATCAAAACTTTTTGCACACCACTGATTTTTAAAAATCTTCCATGTTAAGGCAGAACGCTTTATGTGCCAATGTAGTCTCAGGGAAAAAAATGTATTACACCATATTTTTGAAGATATTTGCATGCTATCACCTGCATCCTATGGTAAATTATATACCCTGTTAGTTTCAAATGAATTATTTGATTTTAGATTTTCTACGAATATTCATTCATTTATTGAACAGAGATACAGCTTTTCAAAGATATAACATGGCCTTATCCATCTTATTTATTTCCCGATTTTTAAGGTTTTTGCATATCTTATTAGCAAACATAAAGAGATTATGTACCAAATTAATCATGATTATATTCCAAGAAAGGATAGGGGACTAGGGGGGAGGAGGAAGAGGAGGTGGTGATGCTGAGAGCGTGTATGTGTCATGTGCTGCTGGACATTCTGCACTTGTTGTTTTTCTTCATCTGGCTTATATTGCTTTCAAATGTTTTTGTGTTATCTTTCTTTGATTACCCATTGTGATGATAGTATAGTAACACTCAACAGGGGGCTGAAAGTAGTACTAAATACCTTGAGATAAACTGACACACATGCCACTAATTACTAATTAATGATGGAATACTGCTGGCATTTTTTCCTCGATAATAGTTGTCAAGTATAAATTTAGTCTGAGGCTACTGCATTCAATGAGATGTTTCAAAGGAAAATCACCTATATTTTACCCATATATTAGGTCTGAACTGCCACACACCCTTGCCTGAGTTTTAGCCCTCTGTCCCTTTAAATGTCATACAGCCATGTCACACTGCCTAAAAGATTGCACAATATTTGGAAATGATTTCAAAATGGTTGAGGAGCATTATGAGCACCTATTTGAAATGAGTGATCTTTTGACCCCAAGGGTAACATTCTCCCTTAGGAGTTCTTCAGTGACAGTATATGTAGCAATTTCTAGGTTTCAGAGAAGGTAGAATTCCCTGTAGTGAATTATATCTGATATTGATTATTATGCTTTTAGACATGTGATAATGCACATTCATCATGTACATTCAAATCAAATGCATGTACCAGTTTTTAGAATTTAGTATCAAGATTGGGTAAACTTGCTCTGCGTCTGTTCAT
This sequence comes from Penaeus monodon, assembly GCF_015228065.2. Lineage (NCBI taxonomy): Eukaryota > Metazoa > Arthropoda > Malacostraca > Decapoda > Penaeidae > Penaeus > Penaeus monodon. The sequence goes on from NC_051398.1 coordinate 38,060,021, forward strand.
TTTGAATTTCTTAAGAAGACATTATCTCCAACATGTTTTACAAAACAGTCCGCTTACACTTCATGATCATTATTTATTTGTATATAAATAACTTATACTTGATATCACGTCCCAGTAGCTTTGATGAGTTTTGATTTGGTTTTGGCTGCATCCTTCCTTTCTTGTTAGAAGTGGATTTTCTGGGAACTTGGGAATATATGTAGTATTATAAGCCAGAGTAACAGAAAAAAGTTGCATTGAAATGTTTTCTTAGTCTGAGGGAAAAAAAATTATCTTGATTTTAAACTTATATAATTATCTTACTGTTTTAACTAATAAGATTTTAGAGAACTGACATAAGTAAATTTGATAAGTAAACTCCCTTGCTCACAGTTGGCATATATACACATTCCATGGTATGACTGTGGGCTCCCTTCTTGCTCCAAGTTGTAACCACTTATTTGCTTGTTTGTCCAATAATTCAAATCATGAAGGAGTTACAATCCCTCAAAGTCACTTTTTAGCCCCATTCACTGGAAAATCATATACTGCAGCCAAAATTCTCTGTTTCCCATGTTTCTATTTTCCCTCATATAGGTGCACATGAAGCATTTGTTGGCACTGGTTGAATGTGTAAGGCAAAATGATATACATGGCTAGAATTTGTGAAAAAGTTTACATGTAACATTAACTGTCACACTTTATAGAAGTGCACATCTAAATGAACCTATTTTTGTGGCTTAAAGTATGCACAGATTTTCATTGCATTATCTCTTAATTATCTGTTTTCCTAAAATATTTCATTTGGTTTCCTAAGGATGAGCAATAATAATGTGAAAGCAGCTAAGTCATCCATCTTATCTTAACTTTTCCTTCATTCCTTTGCCGAGCTTTCTTCCTCCCCTCACTATCTAAATTCTTATCAGCCATGATTGTGGTTTGCCACATCCTCTACAAGCAGTCCTATTTACTGTAATCATGCATGGGCTGACAGAAACTGAGAGGCTTTTTATCCCAGAGTATTTTTTCATCGACAGTGAGGCATATGTAGTGTCCTGTTTTTTTTTTTTTTTTTTTTTTTTTTTTTTTTTTTTTTCTTGCTTGCTTGTTTGCTTGCTTGATGTCTTTATGATTATGGTAGCTTATTCCCATTTTGATTAATACATAAGAGGTTTTGAGCACTTTTTTAACTTAAATGTTTTACTTTTAAGTTTTATTTAATTAGTGATAAAGATAAAGGACGTTTTTCATTGTAGGCATTTAAACATGCAGATAATTTTCTTTCAGCATGAGGAAAATACCATTTGTTACTTATTTCATTAATTTCCCTAGTCACATTTATATCAAGATCATTTCCCTATCTTGATTGTGAAAAAAGATATTTATAATGTGAAATTCAGCAACAGTAATCTTCTCTTCAGTATTCTTTTATATATCTTCTACAAAACTCTTCAAAAGAGTTGATGCAACATAAACTCTCCATAGTCTGAAATAAGGTGATATACATCAGTCATTTTCTTGATGAAGATAATGCTGTTAGTTGTTAATCCCTTGGATCCAGATGATTTGACCATCATGTCATAATTTTTTTAGCTTGAGGTCTGAATGACATTGAACATGCCATCATGGAAAAATTGGCTGAGGGCCAAGATGATAGGCATGACTCACGACAAGTGCACAAAGCTCTTGGAGGGTGATTAGACTAATTTAGGAACGGGTTTTTGCTTTATTTCTATTGGTTAAAACAGTGGGGAATGTACCATATGTATGCCATGACTGAAAGTGTGCCAGGTCCAGAAAAATTAAGTATTTCAAAAGAAAAAAATTAAATCACCAAAAAAACAAAATTTTACTTTTTATTATTAGTATACTGAGTCATGGACTACCTGGAGAGATGATTTGAAGTTAGTCTATTACCATCTGGATACAGAATATCAAATCACAAATATAGACATTGGAAAATGGCAAAAAAGCAAAAAATGTATGCAGAAAAAAAGATAAGAGTGCAGAGGGGCGGCACCACACAAGTGTTCATGTGCGCCTGGCCTACAAGCCAGACACTTGTAAGAGTGGCCACTCAAGTAAGCCTAACCTCTGGATTTTAGGCCAGACGGTGAAGCACCCAGATCCAAGGGATTAAAATAAGTGTTCCAGAAATGCACATCTGCTCTAGTTTCACCAGAATATATGCAGGTTGATGAACCACAAATATATCCATACCAGTTTATCCATTTACAATTTTTGTCCCAGGTGTGGCTTTTGTGGGACTTCAGAACAAGGAAGTGTATCCCATTGTGACATCCACCTCAGCACACTCAGGCATGAAGCTGGTCTCAAGTTTTACATTTCCAGTCAGTCTTCAGTGTCTTGCTTCTGAAGTCGTATGCAAACAGTTATGTGAAAAGAT